>NC_089498.1:53797369-54100400 GCF_036850765.1 Saccopteryx bilineata | reverse complement strand
ACAAGGCTCCTATATTTTTGTAAGTTTTATTTTTTCCCCGAAGCTGGAAATGGGGAGGCAGTCAGACAGAATCCCGCATGCGCCCAACCGGGATCCACCCGGCATACCCACCACGGGGCAATGCTCAGCCCATCTGGGGTGTCGCTCTGTTGCAACCAGAACCATTCTAGCACCTGAGGCAGAGGCCATGGAACCATCCTCAGTGCCCAGGTCAACTTTGCTCCAATGGAGCCTCAGCTGCGGGAGGGGAAGAGAGAGACAGAGAGGAAGGAGAGGGGGAGGGGCAGAGAAGCAGATGGGCACTTCTCCTGTGCCCATCTCTTTTTTTAAAATTTTTAATTGTTTTTATTTTTTATTTTTTTTTATTTTTATTTTTTACAGGGACACAGAGAGAGAGTCAGATAGAGGGATAGATAGGGACAGACAGAGAGGAACGGAGAGAGATGAGAAGCATCAATCATCAGTTTTTCGTTGCAACACCATAGTTGTTTATTGATTGCTTTCTCATATGTGCCATGACCGCGGGCCTTCAGCAGACTGAGTAACCCCCCGCTCAAGCCAGTGACCCTGGGTCCATGCTAGTGAGCTTTTTGCTCAAGCCAGGTGAGCCCGTGCTCAAGCTGGCAACCCCGGGGTTTCAAACCTGGGTCCTTCCGCATCCCAGTCCGATGCTCTATCCACTGTGCCACCACCTAGTTAGGCCACTCACAGTTTCTTTAAGATATTATTCCTCTGCCTGATACAACCAGTATTGTGGTAAACACACAGAAAGAACAAATCAGAGTACATAAAGGTATTTGGAAAGTATATTTCAAACAGTATTATGTAAAAAGAGGAAGGGCATCAGAATACAATACCATATTCTTTATTCATAATTCATTGTCTACTTTAATCACAGAAGTATAAAGAAATTATAAGTAGAAGAATTTAGAGTAGGATAGACCATTCTATGAACTTTCTTTTTTATTTATATAGAAGAAAGGAGAGAAAGAAAGTAGGGGATGGGAGCATCAGCTTGTTTTCCATGTAGTAGTGCATCCATTGATTGCTTCTTTTACATGCTGGAAATTGAAACAGTGACTTCCAGGTCAAGTCCTGGACTTCAGGATCTAGCTGGCAACCCTGGGTCTTAAACCAGTAATCTTGGCTCTCTGGATTGACTCTCTCTCCATTGTGCCACCACCATTCAGCATGAACTATCTTCCTTATTGACAAAAATGATGTAATGTTTGTCCTAGTACTATATCAAGAAGTATGATTTCTGCTTCACAATTTGCATATATGATTTATGTTTTACAGTTTACATTTTAGAGTTCTTATTTATCTTTTCCATAGAAAAATAAAAATGTTTTCATCTTTGCAAAACGTTGAGGCATCATGAGGTTTGTATATTTGTAGAAGGGGTGAGAATAAAGTGGATAATAAATTCATAAAAGGGCATTAGAAAAAGCTTTTTCCTTTGCAACTAAAAAGAAATTGTACATTAACATACATATTTTATAGTGTAACCAAGTTAAATAATTTTAGTAAAAACATCTTGATCTCTTTTGTGAATAACATAATTGTTTTTGTCATACTCAGAGTAATGCAAGCTCATATTTAAGCTTTATTATGATGTAATTAAAATGAATGCTAAAATAATTAACCCCTAACAAAATAGAACTTAGGCTTTTAACTTATTCATCAAGCAAGTTATGTTCACTCAATAATACAATAAAAAACCGTTTTACAGCCTGACCTGTGGTCGCACAGTGGATAAAACATTGACCCGGAATGCTGAGTTCACCAGTTAAAAACCCCTGGCTTGCAGGGTCAACGCACATTTAAATAAACCCCTGGCTTGCCAGACCAAGGCACATTTTAGAAGCAAAGAGTTGATGCTTTCTGCTCCTCACCTCCCCAAGCCCATCCCTTGCCACTTTTCTCTCTCTTCTCTCTAAAATCAATAAATAAAATCTTTTAAAAAGTTTTATAGTTGTTTATCACTAATGTCCAAAGAAGACCTTTACTTAAGATATTCACTATTTTGTTTGGTATTTATATGTATTTGTATGTGTGTGTGTGTGTGTGTGTGTGTGTGTGCGCGCGCACGCGCGCATGTGTGTACATGGATACGGGCATGTACCTGCATTCTGCTTCATTGTATTTTGAGATTTTTTTCAGACTGCCATTTTCTGTATTAGCAAGCATGATGTGAATTAGTCAACTGTACCAAGAATCACAGCACTGGGTGGGGAGAGTAGCTGAGAAGAGTGCATGTGTGCAGAGTAGAATGTCGGCCTGATCTATAATATTTTTCAAGAGATCCATGACAGAAAAAAAATCCCCTAGTAAATTTTTTTTTGGACATAAATATCACTGAATTTAATTGGAAAAGGCTTAGCTTTAAAATCAATGTTCCAGAAAATGCCACATTAAATGGACAATTACCCTGGATAGCTTAGGGAATGATTTCACAATTTAAGCAAAAGGACTGAAGAGGCAACTTGCTCTTTAGAGAGAAAGCATCTCATCTTTCTTTAGTACTTATATGAATACAATTATAACCCCTGGAGAAAATATTTTAAAAACTGACTTGACTTGCTGGTCTTCAGAATTGACCCCACCTACCTCTCTCCTGTGTGGTAAAAAAAACATTGATATTCACATTTTCTAGTAATATGCTTTTATTGTATCAGCCATTATTAAACTTAATGTAATTCCCATTTCCTTCCTCAGTTGTATCTAAGTCACCTGAGCATGGCCTCAATTCTACACTGTCTTCTAGTTATGATATTACTTAGACTCTCATGATTCAGTAATTGATGTTGCATGGGACAGTGGTTAGACCATTTAGGAGTTTCAATGACATGAGATTATCCCTGTATATACAGAGCAGGATGAACAGATCAAGGCAGAGATAAATAAGCATTACTGTGTAGGTTATTTGGTCCTTGACTCTTTCCAGGGTTAGGTCATTTTCCATAAATTTCTCACTTACTTTTTTTGGACAGGCTGAGAACAATTTTCAACGTGCATATTTTTCACATAAGTACTTTGTGTAGGCATTAGGTGTGGACATGTGATGGAACAGCAGAAAGAGAGCAGCTTAGAGGATGGGTATGCATACGAACAAATGGTGTATTTAATTAAAATAGAATGATGTGAAAAAGAGATAAATTAACTAAGAGATCATTTTAATAACCTAATACATCTAAAACTATACATACAACAGGTAGAGGGGTGTTATAAAGATGGTAAAAGATTATTATATATCAGATCATTGGTGGCTCATATCAGACACACTTGACATAAAATAGAATGCATTTTATTTATGAGAAGAAAAGAGTCAAACCTTAAAATGTAAGCTAGAAGTGAGGTTCTGAGAAACTGGTTTTACAAAAAAATCACTAGAGACCTGGACAGATGGATCAGTTGGTTAGAGCTTTGTCCTGAAACTCAAAGGTTGTCAGTTCAATCCCTGGTTAGGGCACACATAAGAAGAGATCGATGTGTTTTTCTCTGTCTCTTTCTCTCTCTCTCCCTTTCTCTCTCTCTGTAAAATCAATTTTAGAAAAAGAGAAAGAAAGGTGGTCTAGTTTCATTTAAAAAAAGTTAAAAAGTTACTAGAGAAATTTGAGGATATTCTTGTTCTTGATCAATATTTCTCTCTTCACTCAACATATTAGATACAAATACCACCTTCAGGTGAATTTCTCTGAGTAGCATTTAAACTGCAGGTCATTAAAATTGACTACATGATACCTCTATTTTAATGTCTCAAGAAGATATAAAATATCCATTATTTATTCATTATTCATTATTAAAATTTATTTATTTATTCATTATATTCATAAACTATACTAGAGAATTGACTTTTTTAAATTCATGATAAAATTTTTTTATGTGTTTAAGTGATTTGTTTTTTCTAGGAAATTGTCTGTTTCTCTTCATGGAATGTTAGGATGTTTCAAATAAATCTATAATTTTTTTTACATTTGTGGCATATTAAACCATTATTTGTAATATTGGTCCAAAGAAACTTTCAGTGTGATATTTGCTTTAAGAATTATATATGTAGGTAAAGAGAATGCAGCATAATCAAATGTCAAAATAACCTAGAGATATTTTCTCTGAACATATGTACCCTGATTTATCAGTCACCCCATCAAAATTAATAATAAAAAAAAAGAAAGAGTTTGTCTCACGGCTAATTCAGGCAGTTAGAATGATAGTATAAGGATGCTAATTCTGCTTCTCAGGCCATATCCTGCAAAAGGGGCCCCAAGAAAATTGGTGATTTGGCTCCTTTCATTTTGCCAATTGGATTTTAAAAAGATAGGTCAGTAATGCCCTGAAATGGAACCAACAATACATGGGCATAAATTTAAAAGACTTTTAGATACTGGAGCTGATGTATCTGTTATTGCTAAGCTACATTGGCCTCCTTCCTGGCCCACTCATGTAGCAGCCACAGAATTACAAGGTATAGGGCAGAGTAAATCCCCTCAACAAAGTTCTAGTTTTTTACATTGGGAAGATTAAGGTCATTCTGGATTTTTTAAGCCTTACATGCTCTCTGGATGGCCAGTTAATTTGTGAGGTAGAGATGTTTTGAAAAATACGGGAGCATTGCTTGTCAGTCCTAATGGTTTAGTCAGTACTCAGATGCTTGATTGGGGATTTTTGCCCACTAAGAGACTAGGGAAAAAACAGCAAGGAATGCTCACCCCCATAGAAGTGGCACCCAATACTAGAAGGTGTGGGTTAGGATATCAAAATTTAGCATAGGGGCCTTGGTAGCTCCTGCTACACCAATAATGCATTGTGAAGACCCAATTACTTGGAAATCAGATAATCCTGTATGAGTAGACCAATGGCCCCTTCCTCAGGAGAAACTTAGGGCAGCTGCTCAATTGGTACAAGAGCAGCTACAGCTTGGGCACATTGAACCATCTAATAGCCCATGGAATACACTTCCATATTTTGATCTTGTCACCTTCTGGATTATCAAGGGGCATAGGTGACATTTACAGCTTATAGGTTTTGAGCCTCAAAATTATTGTTGTTCCTTTTTTCAAAGGATCAACAACAATGGCTCTGGGAAACTTCCACTAAATGGTAAATTGCTTTTGCAAATCAATGAACAACTTTATACTGAAACAGTCAACTTAAAATCAGCTAAAAGACTAGAATTATATGCCATTGTCATGGCTTTTAAGCATTTGCCATATTCCTCCTTTAAACTATATACAGACAGCAAATATTTACTTATGGTTGTTTCCACTATAAAGACTGCTGTCTTAGGGACAACTACTGATGAACTATTTCAGCAGTTTCTCCTTCTTCAAAGACTTGTATGTCAACATAGAACTCCATGTTTTATAGCACATACTTGAGCTCACTCCATGCTCCCTGTAGCTTTAGAACAAGGGAATGCCCTTGTTGATCAAGCTACCCAAAAGAAAATTATTTGGAGCAACCATGACAGATCGAGCAATTCAGTCTCATACTGTTCATCACCAGAACGCTGCAGCCCTGTGTAAACAGTTTCAACTTTCTCGCGAAGCAGCACAGCAGATTGGGAAATCCTGTCCAAGGGGTCCTATACTATAATCTGTCCCTTCATTTGGAGTTAACCCTCAAGGACTCCTACCAGGACAACTTTGGCAAATGGATGTTACTCATACACCTTTATTTGGCCAACAGTCTTATGTCCATGTTACAGTGGATACTTATTCTGGATTTATAGTAACCTCTGCCAGAACAGGAGAGGCTACTAAGCATGATATAGCTCATTGTCTGTATGCATTTTTCTATTATTGGATTTCCTAAACTGGTTAAAATTGACAATGCTCCTGCATATGTAGCAAAAGCATTTACTGTATTTTTGTCAAACCTTTCGAATTATGGGTATTTCTTACAATCTTTAAAGTCAAGGTATTATTAAAGCATACCCAGCAAATATTTTAAGGTCAATTAAAAAAAATTTTAAGGGGGGAGTCATATCCTGAAACTCCTATGGGTCTACCATATCATGTTTTTTACTTAAAATTTTTTAAATTTCTTTTGAATGCTGATGAATAGGAGACACCAAATCTTTTTCGCCTACAAACTTCTATCTTCTTTTATTTGATCCAGCTAATAACACTGTTTTGTCTTTTTCCAAATAGTTCCAGATATATAGAAAAGGTTTATATAGGCAGATGGGGATCCTCAAACCCCTCAGCGAGATCTTCTGAGCATGGCTTTTAAGGTACCAAGAGGCAGAAAAAGCCCAATAGAGATCAGGTGAACTACCAGCTTTTAGGATAAACCCTTAAAGGCTCCAATGCCCCAAAGGGGTCTCATAGGATTCCATCTGGGTCCTGCTTCAATAGTGAAAAGGAAGGTCATTGAGCTAAAGCCTGCCAGGCTTACATGCCTTTGCTGTGAGGAAAAAGGGACACTGGAAGGTAGGCTTCCCCCTCACTCCTCTAAGGGAGGGTTCAGTCTCTTTCAGCCCTGTTCCAGCCACTTATGACCTAACTTTGCCCAGAATGCTGGGGTTTGGGACTGAAGGCTGAAAGTGCCCAGGGCCATTGACCCCATCTACGACACTGTGGATGAGCCTAGGGTGTTTCTTCCAAGAAGCAGGTAAACTGATCTCAATTGCACAAGGGCTACTTAACTATGTCTTGCCTGAATAGTCAGGTTTTTTATTCTTCCCTCGAAGATCTCTGTTGTGGGTGTTGATAGTCCTATTTTCTGCTGCTTTGTTTAATATACAGTGTTTCTTTTATTCCTCCTACCTCAATGCCTCACTCATATTTCAGGCTGGAACCTACTACTAATTTAGAGCTCTCTTTCCTACTTTTGCCAACTTCTATTATGAATTTACCTTTGCCATTCAGCTTAGTGTATCCGAAGGTTCTGTTTACCACGCCACAGTTGCAAAGCTCCAGGGAAAAGCAACCTGGTCTCATCTCTCCAGGCAGAGGAGAACAGAAGCTCCATCTCCAGACATGCTGCAGATGGCTTTTCCAGTCTACCTGAATCATTACCAGCTAGAAGCAGCAGTCATTGGGACTTGGACATGAGCTGCAAAGTATAGAATGGTGACAATAATTCCAGTGCCATGCAGACTTTTCCTGGATGTGGACTTTTCCTGGACTCCTGCTCATTGTGACAACTCTTAATGGACTGAACTGGGGTTGGGTTGCATTTGCAGGGATTTGGAATGGTGTTAGTGCCAACTTGGACTTGGTGAACATGTTAAGGACTCTACTCTTTTATGGATTCTTGCTGTATTGGCCAAGAGTTTGCTTAAAGGCTTTAATCACTGTAAAAAAAATAGAAGACTCGATAAAGAAGATGTGGCACATATACATTATGGTATAATACTACTCAGCCATAAGAAATGATGACATCAGATCATTTACAACAAAATGGTGGGATTTTAATAGCATTATATGGAGTGAAATAAGTAAATCAGAAAAAAACAAGAACTGCATGATTCCATACATTGGTGGGACATAAAAACAAGACTAAGAGACATGGACAAGAGTGTAGTGGTTATGGGTGGGGGAGGGAAGGAGGGAGAGGGGAAAGGGAGGGGGAAAAGCACAAAGAAAACTAGATAGAAGGTGACAGAGGACATTCTGACTTTGGGTGATGAGTATGAAACATAATTGAATGACAAGATAACCTGGACATGTTTTCTTTGAATATATTTACCCTGATTTATTGATATCACCCCATTAAAATTAATAAAAATTTATTTATAAAAAATAATTATATTTGTTATCTTACTGGTCTAAAATATCCATCATTAGTAATATTGGTTTGCATGTTTAAGAAGGTTTTTTCAGCCTAAAATAGTCATTCTTCCTTTATTCTTCCATTTTTTAAAGTACTTACATTGTTTTTATATATTATTTTACATTTATTGTTATCTATTATTAGATAGCAGTAAAATTTATATTTTTATACATACTGCTAATTTTTCTGAGATCATTTATAGATATGTTAACTTTTATATATATATAAATTTTATATATATAGATATATAACCTTAGACTTTGAAGTTTTGTATTTTAATGAAAAAAATTATGTATTCAATTTATTATTACTCATGTTTTTCAATCTCCACTTCCCTTATGTATTACTGCTTTCATTTTAATATTAAAACTGAAATAGTGCTTATAACATATTTCTATCTAAAATAAGATCATAGCATACTTTTAATTTGTTAATATGACATTTAGATCTAGATTATTTACAACTGTGTGATAGAAATAAAAATATTAAAAGATTAAAATCTGAGAACTCCTTTTTGTGTCTGCATAGATAGGCTTCTGTGCTGATGAGTGTGATAATTTAGAAGTTACTAGATTTACAAAAGGTGTGTCAAGGCGAAAAGCAGAAGAAAAAATCATTGATGAATTGGGGTTGCAGAGATCATAGTGAGGTAGGGCAGAACTTTTGCATCTCAGAAAACTTAAGGAGCAGAAGAGTTAATGTAATAGCAAAATATTTTGAAAAAAAAAACTGCTGTGTTGTTTGTTACTATTCATGCCTTGCAGACTCTTCAAAAATTTAATAGGCAGGGGAGGAAGTAGCTGACATGGTTCTGACTGAGGAGATAATTGAGAAAGCTGCATTGTTATAAAGCCTACAAATTTAGTAGTTGAAATGTTGCATAAAAATTCATCATGTTAACATATTATTCTTTTATCATTAGACATTCATTTCTTTTCTCCTTATAAATATTAGGTAAATAAACATTTTTATGAATAGTTTTTCTCTTATTTAGGATTTTCCCCTTAGGATAAGTGTTTACATGTATAACCAGATAGTTAAGAAAGTAATACTTTTCCCAATTCTTATCACATATTTCCAAAATACTCCCCAAAGGAATAAACACTATTTACAATGCCAATACTTATATATAAAAATATGAATTTCAGTATAATCTAGTAAGTTGTTGGTATTGTTATTATTTTACATTTTTAATTGTTTAATGGACTTTTTCTTTTTCTTTTAACCTTATGTTTTCCTAATTGAAAATCTGGTTGTTAAATATATTTTGGTGTTTCTCTTCTTGTGTTCTGTATTTTGGGGAAAACCATACCCAATAACAGCTCAGGCTTTTCTCTGCTCGAATAGCTTGCCTACCTAGAAGAAAAGAAAGAAATGAAACTATGGTTGAAAATTTATTGTGTATATTAAAAAATGTATGAGAAAGGGGAATTATAGCTTTTTAAAAAGTGAAATGGGAAAATGAGGACAAGTGATTTCAAAGTGTATCTAGAGTCCTTTTGTTTGTATTTTTTAAATCACATCAGTTTTTCCAGAATGACTAAATGTGTGTGAGTGGATTGTACCCTTAATTTGTATTTCTTTCACAGTCACATGAGAGGTTTGAATGGAGTCTTACGCCTCCTTCTAAGAGGAAATTCCAAGATTATTCATACCAAGTACTGGGTTTAGAATCTGCAAACTATGTATTTGTATTAAGAATGTATTTTTTTGTAGCCCTGGTCAGGTGGCTAATGATAGAGCATCCAGCTGGTGTGTGGATATCCTAAGTTCAATTCCCAGTCAGGGCACACAGGCAAAGTGACTATCTTCTTCCTCTTCTTTCTCTCTCTGTCTTCTCCCACTTCTCAACTGGTTTGAGTGCATCAGCATGGTGGCTGAGGATGGTTGCCTGGAGCCTCTTCTCCAGGTACTAGAAATAGCTTGGTTGTGAGCATGGCCCCAGATGGGCAGAATATCAGCCCAGACAGAGGTTGTTGGGTGGATCCAGGGTGCAAGCAAGAGTCTGCCTCTCTTTCTTCACTCTTCTCATTTGGAAAAGAAAAAAAAATGTAGTTTGCAGGTTTCTTTGCTTTTGTCACTGTCTATGTCAATTTTATATATTTAGCAGCAGCACATCAATTCTTACTTGAACAACTTAATACCAATTGCCGGATGCCTTGTGATAACTTTCACCCCAAGTGTGAAGAAAATATAAACTAAGTGCACTTTAAAGGCATTGCCCGACATTCAGGTAATAGCTTTATGAAAATTTAATGTTTTCAAAATTTCATATTATAACTAACTTTATGAACTATCTTATAAGGAATTATAATCTTAGTTTATGTTTTTTTCATTTGTTTGTGCCAGAGGCCAATTTTCAGATTCACATTTTACCTCATTTTGTTTTATATAAGTAGTTTGTACATTTATCAACATCTTTGGTGAATTTTTTTAGTGTTTTTTCTGATACTTCCAAAACTGCACAAGAGACAGCTAATGTTTTTCTAATTAAATTTATGGCTATAATTGTCTTCAGGCATAGAAATCATATCAATCAGTTTTAATTCTATAATTAGATTTCTTACTTTTTCAAATTTTCAAACAACAATTCATAGACAGATGGATCTGTAGCAATTTCACACTGCTGAAACTATTCAGTACATTCTATAGGTAGTGATGAATGGATGGATGGTGAAGTTTAACGGTATCCTTTATTACCCCCAATAAGTGGTAGATGAAATAATGACAGTTCTTAGAGATAGAAGGTGCTGTTTTAATTTTTTGTTTTGTTTTGTTCTGCTTTTCCCAATCTTGTGAACTTTTTCATGCACAGCATTGAAATTTATTCTCTTCAGGGATATTTTCCTATTCTCTTCAGTTTGGAAAACTGAATTTCAAATAAAAATATGTATTCCTGTTACAACAATGCATATATATACATTCACACACATTTAAAACTTTTATTTTGATATAACATTTCAAGTTATATGTAAAGTCACTTTTGAATAGATATACCCATCTATTTAATTATTCTTTCCCACTATGGAAATTGGTTTATCACTATGCAAACTGTTCTAAATCACTGATTCTCCGTTCTGTATATTCAATCCACAGCCAAAACCTATAATTCTAATCTTGCCTGTCAACCACTTGTTCAGTGACTTGGAAAAGTCATTGAATGACTTCATATTACATAAAAAATATAAATTCTATGTCTGACAAATAATGATTGTCACTTATTAGTCATATACCTTAGAAGTATTAAACGTCTCTGAATGTCAACATCTTCCTATTCTTGTTAAATAGGGGATAAGAGTAGTGGTAAATTAATTAAACAAGGAAACTATTTGAGGTAGCTTAATGCCAATGTAGTCTACATAAGCAAACCAAAATTTTAGCCTATAAAGGATTCAAGGTTATGAAATTGAAACCTAAAAAACAATCAATCACAACCAATTTGGGAGAGACCTGAAAATGGCAGCGGAGCAGGCAGACGCACATACTCCCAGCTCACATCACTGAACTGGATTAAAAACTAATTTATGAACAATCAGCATGAAAAATCAAATCTGGACTACAAGAACAGCTCTCAAAAACTAAGGAGCAAGGAAGAAGCCACAACAAACGTTGTAGGGAGCAGCTGCTTACAGGAACAGAGCGGGGGTGAGGCTGACAGCCCAGAAGAGATCTCACTCCAAGAAAAAGAGCAGTAAATACTGCTCATAACCACTTGCCTGTTGACCAGGGAATGAGGTATGTTGAAAGGGCCAGCTTGTCTTCCAAGAGGAAAGGGGATAGAGAGGAACAACCGGTGAGGGGCAGAGGAATGCAGTGGATGACCTCAAAAGCTGACTCATCCAGTGCTGGAGGAGGCCATAGCTGGGGAAGGGGTTGATACTTCCACGAAACAAAAGTCAAAGTGCTTCCAGATCACAGATCTCCAGACATCTTTCCAGCTCCAATCAGAGCAACAAGACACAGCTGAAAACAAGAAGTGGGGAGGAGAGGCAGGAACTCAGGTCTTCATGGAGATCTGAGATACACCTCCCCCTACTGAAGCTGAGAAAGCAACCCACTCCCAGAGAGATTAACAGGCAGAAGAGTACTTCAGAGTCTCAGATTATACCCATGGCATTCCTGGATACAGTTTCAAATAAGCCCCCTGCTGAGATCAGCAAATAAGACAATCACCTGTTAAGAAAACAAACAAATCAAGATTTCAAAGCTGCCCAAATCCAAAAGTGGATTACAAATAATAGCTGATGTCAACCCAAGAAGACCTAGAAATAACACAATTGAAAACTGGAGGCAGACAACACCAAGCCTAGACTTAACCAGCTCTACAAATAAAACACCCAAACACAGAGATATAATGAGAAGACAGAGAAGTGCAATCCAAATGAAACCACAAGAGAAACATCCAGGAAATGAACTGAATGATATGGAAATAACCAAACTTCCAAATGCAAAGTTCAAAATAATGATTGTAAGGATGCTTAGGGATCTTAGAACAACAATGGTTGGTCATTACAAACACCTAAATAAAGAAATAGCAAGTATAAAAAAGGATATTGAAATATTAAAAAAGAATCAGTTGGAGATGACAAATACAATACCAGAAATGAAGATCACAATGGAAGGAATTAAAAACAGGATGAATAGAGCTAAGGATCAAATCAGCAAGTTGGAGGACAACTGGAATGAAGGCATGAAAGCAGAGAAGAAAAAAGAAAAGAGAAACAACCAATTTGGCTTTAAGCTATAGCCAATCAATTACCTTTTTCTAGGCCTGACCAGGTGGTGGTGCAGTGGATAGAACATCAGACTGGAATGCAGAGGACCCAGGTTCAAAACCCCGAGGTCACCACCTTGAGCATGGGCTCATCTGGTTTGTGCAAGGCTCACCAGCTTGAGTCCAAGGTCGCTGGTTTGAGCAAGGGAAAACTCATTCTGCTGTAGCCTCCTGTAAAGGCACATATGAGAAAGCAATCAATGAACAACTAAAGTGCTGCAATGAATAATTGATGATTCTCATCTCTGTCCCTCTTTCTGTCTCTGTCACAAAAAAATTTACCTCTTTACTTTGTTTCTGCCTTTTATTTATAAAAGTTTCTCTCTATGCTCTTTCTCATGGAGCATCCCTAACCACTTCCAGTTTAATATTGCCCAATTATAATCAAGTTTTACACAAACTTTTGATGTGTTTATTTTTTTTTAAAAATTTTTTTTGTATTTTTCTGAAGCTGGAAATGGGGAAGCAGTCAGACAGACTCCCACATGTGCCCAACCAAGATCCACCCGGCACGCCCACCAGGGGGTGATGCTCTGCCCATCTGGGGTGTCACTCTGTTGCAACCAGAGCCATTCTAGCACCTGAGGCAGAGGCCACAGAGCCATCCTCAGCGCCTGAGCCATCTTTGCTCCAATGGAGCCTCGGCTGCAGGAGGGAAAGAGAGAGACAGAGAGGAAGGAGAGGAGGAGGGGTGGAGAAGCAGATGGGCTCTTCTCCTGTGTGCCCTGGCTGGGAATTGAACCCGGGACTCCTGCACGCCAGGCCAACGCTCTACAACTGAGCCAACCAGCCAGGGCCAAACTTTTGATGTGTTTAATGTGCCTCAGTTTATCTTTTAAAAGTTCATATCTTGCATATCTTTCAGACAGTGTGGCATGTGAGAGTAAGACACTAACAAAAGATGATATCTAGTAATTGGGAACTTCTACAATGTAACACACATATCATATATAACATTCACAAACACACTTTAAAATACATGGCTCATAAGAAAGATGAATGAGTGGGTAGGGGCAAAATATAGTGGTGATGTTTTCAAAAATTATCTTATATGCATAAACTTCAAATGTGTCATCCTTAAATTGATAAGACTGACTTCCAATAAAATATAATTATTGTGCATTGTGATTTAGTCCCATTTTTCTGTCTTTAAGATAAAACTTTGTTATTTTTCAATATTAATATTGAAAAGTAAACTGACACCATTTTATCTAAACTGTAATCAAGGAACCTGACTACTCTTGATCTCTTCTGCTATTACCAGGAAAGATGTCACTGTCAGTGCTAATGGTAGACTGAGCTGTCTCACTTCTGAGAGTAATACTCCTTACTTTTATTAGTTCACTCTGCCTGATTCTTGGGCTCCTTTATAATTCTACTGGATGGAAATTGATACTATCAGCACATTGAGTCAGCATGGGTGTATCTGATTTATTTTTTCTACATTTCTTCCTAAAAGGACATCACACAGTATTTAAACTTTATTATATTAACAATCACTGCTGGATGTCTTGAATTATTTTTTATTACTTCAAAGTGATAATTTTATCAAAGAAACTGCTGCCTTTGTTTTCATAATCAATGCTGTTTTCTTGGGGAAACTATTATGCATTTAACATGTTTGTCAAACATTTTATGCTTAGAAATTATTAACCAAAACTTTCTGCAAGAGCATAATATGCTTTGCCTAATATAAAAAAAATATAGAAATGTTTATGGTCTTCAAATAAAATAAGCTTTTTAAAGTAAATTTGAAAACCATTTTTTGGTTAATGTTTTAATGATGATTATAAGAAATATTTATCTTTGTAAAGCTTAGAGAAGCTTTATTAATTGCATAGTATTTTTCTATTAATAATACTATAATAAATGCAAAAGGCATGAAATGTTTCTAATAATATTACTTGAAATTTTTGTTGCATTATTGAAAGTCCATGTCACATGTCCGCATGCACATTCTTTTAAAATTTCTGGCATGCCTACCAGGGGGGAATGCTCTTTCCATCTGGGGTGTTGCTCTGTTACAACTGGAGCCATTCTAGTGACTGGGGCGGAGGCCATGGGGCCATCCTTAGTGCCCGGGGTGGCTTTGCTCCGGTGGAGCCTTGGCTGTGGGCAGGAAGAGAGAGACGAAGAGGAAGAAGAAGGGGAGGGGTGAAGAGGTAGATGGGCGCTTCTCCTGTATGCTCTGGCCAGGAATCGAACCCGGAAATCCTGCACACCAGGCCAATGACTCCGACGGGTCTACCATATCATGCTTTTTACTTAAAAAAAAAAAATTTACATTTTTTTGAATGCTGATGAATAGGAGACACCAAATCTTTTTCGCCTGTAAACTACTACCTTCTTTATTAGATCTAGCTAATAACACTGTTTTGTCTTTTTCCAAATAGATCCAGATATATGGAAAAGATTTATATAGGCGGATGGGGATCCTCAAACCCCTCAGCGAGATCTTCTGAGAATGGCTTTTAAGATACCTAGAGGCAGAAAAAGCCCAATAGAGATCAGGGGAACTGCCAGCTTTTAGGATACACCCTTAAAGGCTCCAACACCCCAAAGGGGTCTCATAGGATGCCATCTGGGACCTGTTTCAATAGTGGAAAGGAAGGTCATTGAGCTAAAGCCTGCCAGGCTTACACGCCTCTGCTGTGAGAAAACAGGGACACTGGAAGGTGGGCTTCCCCCTCACTCCTCTAAGGGAGGGTTCAGTCTCTTCCAGCCCTGCTCCAACCACCTATGACCTAACCTTGCCCAGAAAGCTGGGGTTTGCCACTGAAGGCTGAAGGTGCCCAGGGCCATCGGCCCCATCTACAACACTGTGGACGAGCCTAGGGTATTTCTTCCAAGAAGCAGGTAAACTGATCTCATTTGCACAAGGGCCACTTAACTATGTTTTGCCTGAATAGTCAGGTTTTTTATTCTTCCCTCAAAGATCTCTGTTGTGGGTATTGATAGTCCTATTTTCCGCTGCTTTGCTTAATATATAGTGTTTCCTTTATCCCTCCTACCTCAATGCCCCACTCATATTTCAGGCTGGGACCTACTCCTAATTTAGAGCTCTCTTTCCTCCTTTTGCCAACTTGTATTATGAATTTACCTTTGCCACCCAGCTGAGTGTATCCCAAGGTTCTCTTTACCATGTCACAGTCACAGAGCTCCAGGGAAAAGCAACCTGGTCTCAACTGTCCAGGCAGAGGAGAACAGAAGCTCCATATCCACGCATGCTGCAAATGGCTTTTTCCAGTCTACCTGAATCATTACCAGCTAGAAGCAGTGGTCATTGGGACTTGGACATGAGCTGCAAAGTATAGAATGGTGACAAGAATCCAGTGCCATGCGGACTTTCCCTGTGGGGAACTTTTTTGGACTCCTGCTCCCTGTGACAGCTCCTAACAGACTGAACTGGGGTTGAGTTGCATTTTTCAGGGATTTGGCATGGTGATGGGGCCAACTTGGACTTGATGAACATGTTAAGGACACTATTCTTTTATGGATTCTTGCTGTATTGGCCAAGAGTTTGCTTAAAGGCTTTTAATCACTGTAAAAAAAAAAATAGAGGACTGGATGAAGAAGATGGGGCACATATACACCATGGTATACTATTCAGCTAGGAGAAATGATGACATCGGATCACTTACAGCGGAATGGTGGAGTCTTGGTAGCATTGTGTGGGGTGAAATAAGCAAATCAGAAAAAAACAGGAACTGCAGGATTCCATATATTGGTGGGACATAAGAGCGAGACTAAGAGGCATGGACAGGAGTGTGGTGGTTATGGGGGGTGGGGGGAGGGAAGGAGGGAGAGGGGGAGGGGGAGGGCCCAGAGAGAACTGGATAGAGGGTGGCAGAGGACGATCTCTCTTCGGGTGATGGGTATGCAACAGAACTAAATGACAGAATAACTTGGAAATGTTTTCTTTGAATGCATGTACCCTGATTGATGTCACCCCATTAAAATAAAAATTTATTTATAAAAAAAATTTCTGTTAACATAAAAAGACTTAAGTGAAAATCTTTTCTGTGTATGTGTGTATCTTGTCACTTTCTGTGTTTGGTATTTTTTACGTTAAGTTTACTCGAACAGAATCCCAGTTTTGGATATTGAAAATAAAAGCAGATCAGATATAACATGTTATGAACATTTTAATAAAGCCACTGAGCTTGGTACAGAGCTGTCCAATAATGTTCTTTCATTTAAACTGTAACAATATCTAGATTTTGAACATCATTTTATCATTTACATAGTACTATTAAAGACATTTGTATTCATTATAAACAAACCAATAAAAGACTCAAGGCAGAAATTACCATCCACAATTTAAAAAGGTATTGATTTACAGAAGAAAATGTGAGTGATTTTCTCACAATTTTCATAATCCCGGAGTAGCTAAAGAGTCCTGGAAGCAGAGAAGAAAACCTGAGAAAATGTTAAGGATTATTCTCCAAGTACTAGTATGTTGTTTTTGATCACCCTAGAAGCTCTCTGCTTTTAGTATATCTGTAGCTCTCATGTTGATTGCATTTATTCCCAATTTCTTGAGTAGTATTATTTGCTTTTTTTTTTAAGAGAGAAATGATTTATTTTTACTTATATTTTAAATTCTTAGGGCAGCAATATGATGATTTTAATAATTTCCATAAATATTTGTTGGCATATTTCTTTATTATAGACTCATAAATTCACCAATATCTCAAATATTGTGTATGAATGGGTAATTCAAACCTATTTTGACATTTTTTGAATTGAAAAATATAATATTAATGATATTTAAAGCAGAATGAATATGAAATTCTCTCATAATAATAAGGTGGTAAGTTATAAGTTGTAGCTTATACTAAATCCTTATACACAATCTCCTAAATTAAAGTAGTCCTCCCATAAAACTGATAATTTATTACTTCAGAGTACAGCAATGATTAAATGTCATTTTTTCCATCCCTACCTGAATCTCAATGATTAAATAAGTTAATAACTCTTGAAGACGTTGGGACCCAACCACTTGACCTAATAATAACACTTCTAAAAATTTATTCTGAATACTACTGAATCTCAAAAAGAGCTTTAAAAGCTTTTGCTTACAGATTCTTTGTAATAGTAAAACAAAACAGAATTTAAAAAAAAATACAAAATGCTGCAATTGATAGAAGAAAATATGCATGAGAATAGGGGTTTAGATAAATACCTAAGGTTTAAACATAAATAATAAAATTACAGGTAAGCAGTTGAAATATGCATGGTTTGATACCATTTCTATTTTAAAAGTTACAATGTGCTTATTAGAAAAACAGGTGATATGATTTACATATATAACATTTCTTATTGATTTTTTTTGGAGTTGAGACTATAGGATATTGTCATTTTTGAAGTTACACAGTTCTTCCATATAGATTTTGTTTTAGCAGCTGTATTAGTTTGCTAGGGCTGCCACAATAAGGTACCGCAGGCATGTAAACAATAGAAATGTATCATATTTTCTTACAATTATAAAGGCTGGAAGTCAGAGATCAAGATGTCAGCAGAGTCAATTTCTTCTTAAGCCTCTTTTCTTGGCTTATAGATGTCTGTCTTCTTCATTTGTTCTGACATGATTTTTCTTCTGCGAGTGTCTATATCCTAATCTCCTCTTCTTATGAGATAACCAGTCATATTGGAATAGATTACTTCACTTAACTTCATTATTTCTTCAAAATACAGTTCATCTCCAAGGGGCTAAGGGTTAAGACTTCAACATATAATTTTGGGGTGATACAATTTAACCCATAAAAGTATGTATTACAGTAGTGATTTAAAAAAAAAGATGAAAAGAAACAAAAATATGTAATTATGGTGGTGTGGCCTGCATTAAAGAACTTCAGTTTTCATATAGATATTTTAGTATTTAGTTATGATACTATAGTTCTTAGATTACCTGGTATTTGGTGTAATTTTGTAACACAATTATAGACAATGTATTTTCAGTCAAATTTTTGGAAAGGACCACAATGACAGCTAGTTAGTACCATACTACACTGGTATGACTCCTTTTGTATTTCCCTTACTCCTTTTCCCTAGGAATTGTGGATGTGATAAATGAATTTCTGGCAGCAATTCTAAAAAGAAAAGGGTAGCAAGATATAAGTAGGATCCTTTGTGACAATGTAAAGCCAATATTCCTTTTTTTGGTTAGCTCATGGATTTTTTTATATGAATAAAATATATACTTAGGCCATTATTATTTGAGTTTTTTATTAGATGAGTTGAAATAAATTCTTTTTACTATGAAGAATTTAAGGACGAGGGCACCCAAGTTCGTAGAAATTTCATAAGAAGTGGTCAGTTGCTTTTCAAAATATGAGATGACATTAATATGAAGACAAGTAGTAGAAACTAAGAAGTGCTTAACATCCTTTGATCTTTAAGAATTTTCACATACTATATATCTATTTATTGTAGGGGTTCAGAATAAACCATCCCAAGATTGTGCCTCAGTGGCAGCAGATTATTTTGAACTAAATGCATCTGAGACACAAGAGAAACTTCTGTCCTTTCTTAATTATATATAAAAAAATTAAAGTTAAAGGTCTGTTTCATGATAAAAGTTATCACCAGAAATGACTTTTATTATCTATAAGTCAAGGCTACTAATAACTACTGAATTTACCTTTGGAATTATCTTCTTATGATTACCTCTGTGGAACTCCCAAAGTGCCTTACCTCATTGCTAGCTCAAATGTCATTATAATTCAGTTTCCCTTTCTGTCTCTGAATATTTATTTATTTATTTATTTATTTATTTATTTATTTATTTTGTCTTTTTCTGAAGCTGGAAACGGGGAGACAGTCAGACAGACTTCCGTTTGCTCCTGACCGGGATCCACCTGGCATGCCCACCAGGGAGTGATGCTTTGCCCATCCAGGGCATCGCTCTGTTGTGACCAGAGCCACTCTAGAGCCTAAGGCAGAGACCACATAGTCATCTCCAGCGCCCAGGCCATCTTTGCTCCAATGGAGCCTTGGCTACAGGAGGGGAAGAGAAAGACAGAGAGGAAGGATAGGTGTTGGGGTGGAGAAGCAGATGGGCGCTTCTCCTGTGTGCCCTGGCCGGGAATCGAACCTGGGACTCCTGCATGTCAGGCCGATGCTCTACCACTGAGCCAACTGGCCAGGGCCTCTGTCTCTGAACCTTTAATGTAACTTGGGTTCCCAAACATATGTATGTAATTAAATTTTGTCTTTTTTTGCCTTGGTTGGTTGGCTCAGTCATAGAACATCATCCTGGCATGTGTATGTTCCAAGATCCATTCATGGTAAGGGCACACAGGAGAAGTGACCATCTACTTCTCCACTTCTCCCCTTCCAGCTTATCTCTTGTTCTCTCTCTCTCACTCTCTCTTTCTCTCTCCCCTCCCACAGCCGTGGCTCAATTTGTTCATGAGAGTTGGCCTTGGGTGCTGAGAATGGCTCTGTGGCCTCTCTGCCTCAGGTGCTAAAAGAAATGGCTCTGTTGCTGAGTAATAGAGGAATGGCCTCAGATGGGCAGAGCATCACCCCTCAGTGGGCTTTCCAGGTGGATCCCGATCAGGCCGCATTCAGGAGTCTGTCTCATTGCCTTCCCTCTTCCCACTAAAATTTATTTTAAAAATTGTTCTTTTTTGTTGCTAATCTGTCTCATGTATATTTATTAGACCAACCAGAAGTATGAAAATTATTTTCTCACCCACAGCATTTTAATCAGAATTTCATAGGTTGATTTTTATAATATATTTCTAAAAATAAGTGTCATATATCATATAAATTAATAGAGAAATTTTTTTCAAAAGATCTGATGTTATCTCAATCTTTGCATCATGATAACACTAATAAATTTTGCAATTATTATTATCCAGTTAATTCTGTTCTAACAAATATTCAGTCCTTATGTCATGAAAAAATAGATGAATGATGTTGCTAAAGGATTGTCCGTGAAATCTCTAGCCAATAATTTTAGACAATAGTCAAGTAAGATATTATTAATATAAACTTGTACCATGAGTTTTATCTTTGTTTTGGACGTTTATACAATGGTTGAGAAGGATCAAATTGTGCATCAATCATCGTTGTTCAACTGTTTCTCATATTTAAAATATGTAGAAAAAATCCTCACAAAGGTAAAATATAAACTAAAAGAAAATATCATTACTGAGTACTTATGTGTAAGACTTGTACTAGATGCCTTAGAATTCTCCCTCTCTCTTTCCTCTTCCTTCCATGTTTGGAGATGTAGCAGCATTAAGCTTCATGGGCCTACCTAAGTGGGCATAAAAGGATTCAATTCAGCCTAACCCACTAGACTGCACTACTGGTTCTTAAGTCCAAAGTACTGAATAATAATAAAAGGGTGCTTTGTTTTCCTTGTCATGGTTCTGTACTCATATTCTCCTCAGAAACTCTGTGGGAAGCAATGATTAGTTATGGACCAAATTTGGTTTTCTGGGGTTGATGGGCCAGAAAACCATTACCAAATTTTATCTAATGTATGTTTATACTAGCATCTTATTTTATCATCAACATTATAGTTCATATCTATATGATTCTAAATCTATGTTTATTCATTTTTACATTATATTCTTTATCTTCAGAATTATGGGAAGCATTCAACCTCTTCTTTATCTTCTCATGATATTTCATAGCAAGTTTTCATGTTCTCCACAACTTTCTCCTAGTCAAACTTGTTCTTGGATAGGAGCTCTTAGTCTAATAATATCCATGGACCTGACTGTAAATACCAAACAGGATTCCAGGTATCTAAGTATAGTCTAAAATTTTGTAAAATTTGGCATATCTTGGTTTTAATTTGGAGGAAAGAGAACTAGAAACAAAAGGTTCTATTAAATTTTAAATGAGATTATGTTGCCTGACCAGGTGATGGTGCAGTGGATACGGCATCAAACTGGGAACTGGAGAGCAGAGAATCCAGTTTCAAAATCCTGAGGTCACCAGCTTGAGTGTGGTCTCGTCTGGTCTGAGCAAGGCTCACTAGCTTGAGTCCAAGGTTGCTGAATTGAGCAAGGGGACACTCAGTCTGCTGTAGACCCCCTGTAAAGGCACATGTGAGAAAACAATCAATGAACAACTAAGGTGCCACAATGAATAATTGATGATTCTCATATCTTTCCCTTCCTGTCTGTCTATCCTTATCTGTCCCTTTCTTTGTCTTTCTTTCTGTCTCTGACACACAAAAAAGAGATTATTTTGCTCTATCTTGTGGTTTAAATATAATATCCTACAAAATGTATAATAATTATAGTAATAACAATAGCAGCAATATTATATAGTAATAATCATGAACATTACTGCGATTGTGTTCTAAAAGATTTATATCATCTCATTTGATTCTTATATCAAACCAGATCCAGGATGTCAGGATATAGAGTTAATAATCCCCAGTTTAGTGATGTGAAAAACTAAAACTGAGAAAGATTAACAAAACATAACATTAAGTAGAAGTGGTACCACGATTATACCCAGACTCCAGTGTCTATATTTAACACACTACACTACATTGTTATCATGGCCAGAATGATTTGCAGAAATAAACATACAGTCTTTCAGGACAGGTAATGGTAACAAGCATAATATAAGTATATATTATACTAAAAAAAAATTCTAATTGAACATATAAGTGAATATAGGAAGATAATTTCCTCTTCAATCAGAACATGAGTAGCCTGGCTGGTGCTCAGTGGAGAGAGTGTCATCCTGGTGTATGGATGTCCCAGGTTTAATTCCCAGTCAAAGCACACAGGAGAAGTGACCATCTTCTTCTCCCTATTCCTCTCCCCCTTTATTTTTCTCCCCCCCCCCCCCTGCAGCCAATGGCTCAATTGGTTTTGATCATGGTCCTGGGCACTGAGGATGGCTTGTTTGGTCTGAGCATTGGCCTTAATCACTAGAAACATCTTGGTACTCAAGCATTGGCCACAGATAGGGTTACCAGGTAGATCCAGGTTGGGGCACATGTGGGAATCTGCTTCACTATCTCTCCTCCTCTCACTTAAAAAAAAAAAAAGAAAGAAAGAAAGAAAGAGAGAGAGAAAGAGAGAAAGAGAGAGAGAGAGAAAGAAAGAAAGAAAGAAAGAAAGAGAAAGAAAGAGAAATCTACTTTTTTCTCCTTCCTTTAATTTTATTGCAAACAGTAGTGGCCAAATAGCAGTGTGATTCTAAGTTTAATTAGTGTTTTATTCTTTGTATAATTTATTAAGAAGCAGTTAAAATATATATAGTAAAGTTTGAGCTTTTGATTGTCTTGTATTTTAATGCTCATTCAAGTGGTCAGCATTATTAACACAGTTTTCACAATGGTATGTAAAAAGTTCAGTGAACCAAGAGTCACAAGAGTCAAAAACAATTTTAGAGCCTGCAGCATGCTGTATAATATTGCATAGTTCAACACAACTCTTTAGGCCTCATTAACCTCAAACATAAAGAATGATAGCATTGCTTTTGTTTCTCTTCTCCCCAGTAGGAGGTAATTTGATTCAATTTTATGTTCCTTATTTCCAAAGTTCGATGAAATAATGGACATTACTTCATTTTTACCCTATGCCGTGCACATGTCTAAGTCATTTGATGCAGCATCAGAGATTCAACAAATTCAGGGTTTTTTTTGTATTGAACAGAAGCCTACATTATATGTGTATAATTTTCTTCTTAAATTACTTTAATTTCTTAATCAACTATAATAATATGCATACAGAGGCACTTCTCATATTTAGCATGATGATATTACCTTCCAGTGTTAATATTAGCTGCCCTTCAGATTTTTCTCTGTCAAAGATCAGCTTATCATGTAATAGACTTATTAAATAATTAAGAGATTTAGTATAATTTTAGATGAATTATGAAACCTAGTATATTAACAATCTTTTTACAATAAAAAAATATAAAACTAGCAAAGAATCCCCGTAAACTTAAGTATGCAAAATGTTACATATAAATTTGTTCACTATAGGAAGGAAACCATCCATCAAAGAGAAAATAAAATACTATACTATTTTACCTCAGTGCCTAAATTTGGAAATTGCCCATCAATTATAATTGACAACAATTTATAGCAAAATGTTATATACTTATCTTCAAACAGCAGCAAGCAATATAAGTTTGAAGAAACATAGCAACATGCTCAGCAATCCTTCAGAAGATGAATATTAATTTGATGGAAAACAGTAGGATCTGAAAATCTAGTAAAAAGCAAAATTATGAAAATAGTAAAGGTCAGTGTTTGCCAGGGGCTCAGGGAGGAAAAGGGAGGAATGAATAAATGAAGCACAGGGGCCTGACCTGTGGTGGCGCAGTGGATAAAGCATCGACCTGGAAATGCTGAGGTCGCCGGTTCGAAACCCTGGGCTTGCCTGGTCAAGGCACATATGGGAGTTGATGCTTCCAGCTCCTCCCCCTTCTCTCTCTCTGTCTCCCCTCTCTCTCTCTCTCTCTCCTCTCTAAAATGAATAAATTAAAAAAAAAATGAAGCACAGGGAATTTTCAGGGCAGTAAAACTGTTTTTTATGGTGACATAATGGTAGATATAACTATAAGCACAAATAATAAACCCTAATGTAAATTATTGACTTAGTTAATAATAATTTATCAATATTTGTTTACCAATTATAACAAATTTACCACACCAATGCATATGTGAATAACAGGGAAAACTGTGTGAGAAGGCAGAGGAAGTATAAGGGAACTGTGTCAACTTTCTGGACAATTTTTCTATAAACTTAATACTGCTCTAGAAATAAGTCTACTGATTTACCAAAGTATATAAGCTTGTACACAGTTACTAGGCTAAGAAAGCAGTCTGGATGCACCTTGATATAAATCTGGTCTTCATCAATAAATCAACAAATAACAAATGTTGGTGAGGATGTGAACAAAAAAGAAACTCATGCACTATTGATGGGAATGCAGACCAGTATACCCATTGTAGAAAGCAGTATAGAGTTACCTCAAAACATTAAAAATGGAACTGCCATATGACCCAGCAATTCCACTTCTGGGAATATATCCAAGTAATCCTGAAACACTAATTTGAGGAAAAAAAAATGTATCCCTACATTCACTGCAGCATTATTTAAAATAGCCAAACTTTGGAAGCAGTCAAAGTACCCAACAGTAGGTGATTGGTTAAAAATGCTGTAGTACATTTACACAGTGGAAGCATTCAGCTCAGCCTTGAAAAAGAAGGAAATATTATTTTTGTGACAGACCTGGAGAGCATTATGCTAAATGAACTAAATCACCGGGAAAGACAAGTACCATATGATTTTACTCATATGTGGAATTTAATGAAAAATCAAAAATAGACTAACAGACAAAATAGAAAGAGACTCATTGAAATGGAAAACAGTCTGACAGCTGTCAGACTGGATAAAAGTTGAGGGAACGGGTGAAAAGACAAAGGGGTTAAGCAAAGAAAAAAGTTCACAAGCACAGAACAGTATGAGGATTACATGAGGGAAAAGGAGGTAGAGGATGTCGATGAGGGTAAAGGGGGGATAAATGATGATGAAAGAAAACTTAACTTGGGTAGATGAACAAACAGCACAATATTCAGAATTGTACACCTGAAATCTATATAATTTTATTAACCAATGTTACCCCAATAAACTCAATAAAGTTAAAATAATAAGTTGGAGTTGATTTTTAGTGGAGAAGTATTTGACAACAGCTAAACAAGAGAAATAAACACATTCTTTTAATTTAAGAACAAAAACAGACCAAAAATAAATAAAAAACAAAACAAAGGGCTAAGAAACTGAATAATTCCTTTTTTTTTTTTTTCAGAAACAGAGAGAGAATCAGAGAGAGAGGGAAAGACAGGCAGGAACAGAGAGAGATGAGAAGCATCAATCATCAGTTTTTTGTTGTAACACCTAAGTTGTTCATTGATTGCTTTCTCATATGTGCCTTGACTGCGGGCCTTCAGCAGACTGAGTAACCCCTTGCTCAAGCCAGTGACCTTGGGTCCAAGCTGGTGAGCTTTTGGTCAAACCAGATGAGCCCACGCTCAAGCTGGTGACCTTGGAGTCTCGAACCTGGGTCCTCCATATCCCAGTCCGACGCTCTATTCACTGTGCCACCACCTGGTCAGGCTAAATGACTCATTCTTAGTAATTTAGTTAAAAGAGACTCCATGTCTAAAAAATGAAGACATAATAATTTTATCCTGTAGTAAAATCAAATGTAATGTTGAATGTAATTATTTTTCATTCATCTAACAATTAATTTATTTAATTGGTATTAGATATAATTATTTTTTATTCATTCACTAATTTATTTATTTAATTGGTATTTACTGAGTACCCACTATGTGCTAAAGAATGTATTAATACACTGTGTTGGCCACAGGATATAATCTCTGTCTTCAACAGGGATATACTACAGAACTCAGACAAGCTATTAAACAATTCCAATAGACTTTACTAAATATTCACTTTCTTAGCCCTTTGTTTTGTTTTGTTTTGGTTTTTATTTATTTTTTGGTCTGTTTTTGTTCTTAAATTAAAAGAGAAATAATAGGTACTGAGTTCTGAAGTGAAAGTGCTAGGAGATCAGTAATGGAGGGGTACTCATCCATAATTGGGATACGGAGAAAAGATATGAGATATAAAATAGTAAGTGGAATTAGGAAAAAGGAGATAGGAGCAAGGAGGAAAATCTCAAAGCATAAGGAACAGCTTTATGATCAGCTATTCACAGAAGGAAGAGAGAGGCTTATTTCAGGAAATTAAAAAATAAATAGTGTGAGTTGAAAAGTAGATTTGGCAGTGAGAGAAAGAGAAAGTGAGAGAGAGAGATGGCAAATGTTGATTAGTTGAGCAGGTTGAGATTTACATAAACAACCCTTAATTAAGCATGGAAAGAAACAGGATTGTATAAGGGAAGATCAATTAAGAGGCAGTTACAATAAATTCTGCAGGAGATAATAGCAGTCTAAAGTACAGTACAGGTGATGGTGATGGAAACTAGTATAGTAATTAACAAATATTTAGTCAGTAAATGTTACAGAACTCAGTAAACAATTGAATTTGAGCAGTTAGAAAGAGGAATGTATCAAAATGGCCCCAGGTTTTCCTTCTGGTACAACTGAGTGGTGGGTCAGGGTCCTTCACTGATGTAGAATGCATCAGGCTTGACTCATGTGGGTAGGATGTAATGAGATCAGTCTCTCAGAATTTGTTTTAATTTATTATTTGGGGGGGGCATAAATAAATATGAGTTTAATATATAGATTTGGGAGAATTAAATAGCAAGTGAAGTCATAGAAATTGATAAAAATTATGAGATTCTCTTTAGAGACAAAGTAGCTTAAAAATTGAAAGGAAAGAACATCAAGAGATTTCACAATTCTGAAATAAAAATGACTTCTCTGAAATTTTGCCTGGAAACTCAATCACGCAGGAAGCAAACATTTAAAACAGACAAATCTAAAGAGCAAAATGCTTCAGGTATTCCAGACTTAACCATAAAGATAACTATGCCAGCATAAGTTGATACATCCTTTCTCAAATCATTTGTAATTACAAAGACCTAAAAATCAACCCTGATTAGGCAAAAAAAAATTTTTAATTAGTAGTTATATCATAAATTGGATTTTATATAAAAATGGGCAGTTATTATAGAAGTAATACCCTCTCATGTAATTAGAAATTTTAAATTATCTAAATTTAAATGTCTTATATATGATTCTTTCCACTCCCCTCCCAAATCCTTAAAAGAAATAAGCAGGGTGAAATAACGTTTGCATGAGAAAACCCATCTATAGTTTTCTATTACAAAGTTCTTTATCAAAAAGACACTGAAGCATAATCCTGATTTAGAACTGTTTGTCACCAGATCACATTCTTAACTTTGTAATTAAAACATTTTAATCGTACCAGGTTCTCTCCTGCCCAAGTCAGTGGCAGAAACTGGATTATGATGCAGTAGTTTCCAGTAGTTTCTCTTCTTTTTTTTTTTTTTTTAATTTTATTTATTCATTTTTTTTAGAGAGGAGAGACAGAGGGAGAGAAGGAGGGGAGGAGCTGGAAGCATCAACTCCTATATGTGCCTTGACCAGGCAAGCCCAGGGTTTCAAACTGGCGACCTCAGCATTTCCAGGTCGACACTTTATCCACTGCACCACCACAGGTCAGGCAGTTTCTCTTCTTTTTACAGGTTCTGTCACAGGAATTAGACCTTAGAATTTCATGTACTCATATGTCCCTTGAAAGTTTACATGAAACTGTGCAACTTTGATCTTATTTCATGTTCTATGTTTTCATTAAATCGTCATTTTGATTCTTCCCTTTACAAGGATATGGTAGAAGCCAATAAAAAGAGAGAAAAAAAGCACAAAAATGCCATTTGTAATGCTTAAGTGTCTGAAGGCAGGCAGTCCAGGCCCCTATTTCTCAGTAATCTTGGTTTTATCAGGTTAGTTTCTCACCCTTTAAGCAGTCATTAAAATGAAACCAACAACAGCAACAAAAACTCTAATTCATGAAGAAGTTAATGTTTTGAGGAGGTATGGTTATTTATTTTGATTCACAGAATTTATCAGCTGGATGATTATTTAATTTACCATATAAGTGACATAAAGTAGCAGAAATAATGCCCTCCCAGTTTCCATACATATGTGGCATCACCAGTTATTATCTAATTAAATAGATATATTTTATCATCATTCAAAAACTTGTGAGCCCTGGCCAGTTGGCTCAGCTGTAGAGAGCATGCCCAGCGTGTGTAAGTCCTTGTTCAATTTCTGATCAGGGCACACAGAAGAAGTGACCACCTGCTTCTCCACCCCTCCCCTCACCCTTCTTTCTCTCTGTCTCTCTCTCTCTCTCTCTTCATCTCCAGCTGTGGCTCAAATGGTTTGAGTAAGTTGGCCCCAGGCACTGAGGATGGCACCATGGCCTTGCCTCATGTGTTAACATAATTCAGTTTTGGAGCAACATAGAAGCGGTTCCAGATGGCAGAGCATCGCTCTTAGGGGCCTGCTGGGTGGATCCTTGTTGGAGTGCATGCAGAGTCTGTCACTGCTTCCCTGACTCTCACTTAATAAAAAAAAAAAAAATTGTGTTCTTATTACATACCAGACACTAAGGATATGAAAAATTCTGCTGCCCCACTATATCTGATATTATGCAGAGATGCTGTTTGAAGATTAGAGTACAAACAAAATTGCTCTCTTTGGTGACAAGATTCCTGCTGAAGATGTAAAATTACAGATTCTCAAGAGTCGTGGGAAGAAGCACTTTGTCTGATGGCTCCACATCATATGTGCAATAGACAACCATCTGTTCTAGTTGTTTGAAGCATTCAACTGTTGATTGTTAACTAACTGGCCCACATGAGGTTCATTGCTGTCAAGGTGCTCCACTGCCTTAAAAACTATTTCTTGTTTATCCATGCTTTATTGTTCTAGAATAAAAATTATTCATATTGGACATTTGCATTCCAGGTAAATATATGGGGGGAAAGCCAATATATATAAAATTGTACTCTTTAAATTGTTAAAGAAAACACTAACAATACAGCTATTTGACACTGAGAATAACGATTATTAAACAATTGAAAGAAAATGATTTGAAAGGGAATTAATTACCTTTTCATCCTTCTGCTTTGAAAATTGGCTCGAGTTGCAGTTAAAATGGCATTAGGGTTTGACCAGGCAGTGGCGCAGTGGATAGAGCGTCAGACTGGGATCCGGAGGACACAGGCTTGAGACCATAAGGTCGCTAGCTCTAGCGCGGGCTCATCTGGTTTGAGCAAAGCTCACCAGCTTGGACCCAAGGTCACTAGCTCAAGCAGGGGGTTACCGGGTCTGCTGAAGGCCCATGGTCAAGGCACATATGAGAAAGCAATCAATGAACAACTAAGATGTCACAACAAAAAACTGATGATTGATGCTTCTCAACTCTCTCCATTCCTGTCTGTCTGTCTCTATCCTTCTCTCTGACTCTCTCTCTGTCCCTGTAATAAATAAGTAAATAAATAAATAAACAAACAAACAAATAAATAATGGCATTAGGAATCTTAGAAAGTTTGAAGTGGTACTGTTCCCTATAGCAAAAGGATTAGTCAAGTTTTTTTTTTTTTAATTTTATTGATTTCTTCAAATAAAACAATAAGTGAAAAGTCATTCTTGGTTTTCTTTAGCTTAAACTGCATAGATAAAATAAATCAGAACAACACATCTAGTTTAAAAGTTTCAAAGATGAGCAGAAATCTTCAGTATTTAGACTTTGTTATCCCTAATCTAAAAGAAGAAAAAGAATCATAGAAACCACATGAATAAAATATGTGAAGACTTTAAATAATATTTCATATCCCTTTCTCCTTCATCTTATATCAAAATGCAAAATTTATCTCAATGCTCCTTGAGTTACGTTATCTTATGAACTAAATTCATAGAATCTTCACATTTAAGGTGTTTCTTTGGTATGTCTCTTAATAAATTCTAACTAGGTCTTTAAAGTTAATATGCACAGAAAACAAGAAAACTTTAACTCAGAAAAACTACACAAAATCACTTGAACAGTCTTTTGAAAAGCAGTCTTCCTCTTTTCTCTCCAGCCTCATCATTTTTTTCAAAGTTCCTAGATCAAATTTTATTTAGGAAAGAGAACCTCATGTTTCACTCCAATATGTATGAGATCTATTTTTTTGTGTGTGTGTGAGAGAGACAGAGAGAGGGACAAATAAGGACAGACAGACAGGAAGGAAGAGAGATGAGAAGCATCAATTCTTTGTTGTGGCTCCTTAGTTGTTCATTGATTGTTTTCTCATATGTGCCTTGATGGGGGTGGGGGGGGGGTAGCTGCTCAAGCCAGTGACCTATGGGCTCAAACCAGAGCCCATGAGGTCATGTCTATGATTCCATGTTCAAGCCAGTGAGCCCATGTTTAAACTGGTAAACTCGAGCTCAAGCCAGTTGAGCCTGCACTTAAGCTGTCGACCTCAGGGTTTCAAACCTGGGTCCTCTGCATCCCATTTCTATGTGCTATGCACTGCACCACCACTTGGTCAGGCAAAAGATTTATTTTGTGTATTTTGTTGTTTTCTATTTTATCGTTTATAATTGATATTTACCGTCCTTATGTTTCCACTTAAATTAGAATCATGTTTATAGGTCTATAAGTTCGTAAATAATTTAAAGCTCATCTCTCTCTCTTTTTCCTCTCTGTCCCTTTCTCTCAATAGCTAGGTAGAGTAGATAGACAGATAAACAGGCATAGATATAAAGATAAATAGTCATAGACTAGTATTGTTTTTATTCTAGTTATTAAGTACTTTCTCTTTAAATTTCATACTCTTAGATTCTGCCTAGACTTGTTTAAAATCATTACCCAAGCATTATATTTTTCTCTTAATACTTATAGAAAAATAATTAAACTTCTTCTATTTTACTGAGTATAAATATAGATTTGTTAAATAATAGATGTGCAAACTTATTTCTGTTCCCTCCCACTGGAGTACTCTTTTCTTTGTTTTGTCCTGCCCCTTGATCCAACACCCTTCAGGTATCAAGAAAAATATTATTTTTCTTGTGTGGTATTTCTTACTCCTAGATATTGTAAGGTCGGTGGATAATGGGAAAGGTCAGACCCATGAACTTTGGCTAGTACCGCACACAACCAAGTGTGCCAAAGGAAACTTCCCAGGAGGCCCTGGCCGGTTGGCTCAGAGGTAGAGCGTCGGCCTGGCGTGCAGGGGACCCGGGTTCGATTCCCGGCCAGGGCAAATAAAAGAAGCGCCCATTTGCTTCTCCACCCCCCCTCCTTCCTTTCTGTCTCTCTCTTCCCCTCCCGTAGCCAAGGCTCCATTGGAGCAAAGATGGCTCGGGCGCTGGGGATGGCTCCTTGGCCTCTGCCCCAGGCGCTAGAGTGGCTCTGGTCACAGCAGAGCGACGCCCCAGAGGGGCAAAGCATCGCCCCATGGTGGGCGTGCCTGGTGGATCCCTATCGGTCGGGCGCATGCGGGAGTCTGTCTGACTGTCTCTCCCCGTTTTCAGCTTCAGAAAAATACAAAAAAAAAAAAAAAAGAAGAAAAAAGAAAAAAAGGGAAACTTCCCAGGAACCCTTTGGAAAACAGCAACCGTCTGCCAGCCAGTGAGATTTCACCACATCATATTAGTTTGACCATCCTAGGAACCCTTTAAATATCCCTCACAGGGGTCACTCCTTGCGACTTCCCTGGCCTCCATCTTTGTTGGGGCCAGGGAACCTTGCCGGGCGGGAGGGATGTGCTGTACTACATAAAGCCTTTTGTTTTTCCACACTTCATGGCTCCAGCCCCTTCCTTCCTTCTCGGTGGGGAAAAATACCTTACAGATATCAGTTAGCTAATCCAAGTAATATATCTGATAAGGTAATATTTCCCCTATGGAATTTATTATACCTGAGAGTATTTGCTTGTTGAATCACCATTTATATAGCATTAGGCTGAACAAGGTAAGGGAGTCTGATCTATGTATTCTTAGGACCCAGCATCGTGCCTTGTTCAATAATTTAAAAAAAAATAAATGAGCAAATGAATAAACATGAAGACTACTATCTGATAAAACATGCAGAACCTCTATTACACTAGAAAAACAATTTCTAGTTATTTAACAAAGTGACACATTTAACAAATAATTAAAAGATATCAACTGGAAACCACTAGGTTTTTAGCATTTGTGTATATGACTTTAACAGGATAGGCTGTAACTGAAATGTTTGATCATTGTGACAAATTCTTGCTGGTTTAGAGACACTCTCAAGTAATTTGATTTCTATTTCTAAGCTTTCAGTTACTCTCAGGTCTTCTTCAAATAAGAAGAACTGACTCTTGAAGTAATTGCTTCTTTTTAAAAAAAAGTTTCTTAAAAACTTTAACATTTAACAAAAAATTTTCAATCACCTTTGAGATTTAATTTCTCTTTTTTTTATAAAAAAAAAGAGTGTTCACATAGCATTTTTCTTACAATGTCAGAGAATTAAGAGATCTCTAAGGACAAAGGAGAATAAATTAGTATCCTGAGTCCCTGAAGACAGACTAGGCAGAGAAAAATCTGTGAATATCCCTACTTTCATCTTTTCAAGACCCTTATTTTGCATTTTTTTGTATAAATCTATTGAACCTTTAGATTGATCAAGACAGATGAAAAATCTAGTCAACTAAGACTTCGTTACATTGATCACATGAGTTGTACGTTATTTAAAAACCAAAATAATATCACATTCAACATATATTTAGGAGAGAAGTTGAGCTCTGTTTGGGGGCAAAAGTAGACAGGAGGTACTCTTGTACTCATAGCACTCAAAGTGAAGGTTACTTTCCTGTATCCAGAGCATTTAACTCTAAATCCAAACTTACGCTTTCCCAAAAGGCGGAACACAAACTGTATATGGTAAACAAATGGAGACTCATAATGTTAGGAGTCAATTTAGCTACTATCTCTTTTTATACATCCAAGTACTTTGGTATTTATTTAATACTTAAATAAGTTCTTCCTGAAAAATTTTATTTCATTTTATTATTATAGAGGCTCTAAATACGAACATAGAGCAAGGACAGAGTTCAGTGCCCTGAGGCAAAAGCCACAGTGGTTTTACTGACCAAAGTATTGAACAGTAGTACTATTCTGAAAGCAACACAATAGAGATATAATTAGCAATTCTGATTAATCAATAGGTGGTGACATTTGAGCTCCATTGCCCTTTTATCTGCTCTAAATAAAATTCCCCATTCTCCTTTCTGCTTCCTGACACCCTCATTCTTGTCCTTGCTTCTGTTTGTCTGTATCAATAAATACCCATAAGAACTGGGGTTACGGCTGTCTCCTGAAACCAGTATAGGGGATTGTGAGGCAGTGTTCCTCGGTTCCTTGGTGTACTCCATATGGTCTCCAAGTAGTTACTGTCTCCACAAGTGGAGCCCCCGTGTGAAGAACAGGACCCAAATGACATATTATATTTCCTGTAATAATTCAACATCCTTATAAATCAGCATACTAAGGACTTGTGCAACTGACTGTTCCTTATTCGTTCTGTATTTTAGCTGTATCCCACAAAATCTATTAGGCTATATTTTTTATTTATGCAATTCAAAATACTTTCTTGAGACTTTATCTTCAGGCAATGTATTGTATGGAATAGTGTGGGTTGATTTTTAAATATTTAGATACCTTCTATTATTTCTTGCTAGTTTATTTCCATTATGGCAAGAGAACATAGTTTGTATGATTTCAATTCTTTTACAGCTTTCAAGATTTGTTTTGTGTATAAGATATGATCTGTTGTGGTGAATATTTCAGGCACAGTTGAAGATCATACTCTGTTGTTGCTGTGTGGTGTGTTCTGTAAATGTCAGTTAGATCCATTTGGTGGTAATGTTTTTAGTTTTTTTTATCTTCTCTGGTTGTCTGAAAATTAATTTTAATACTGACAGAAAACTGTTGAAGTCTTCAACTAAAATAGCGGATTCATCTATTTTTACTTTAATTTCTGTCAGCTTTTTAATACATTTTGAAGCACTGTTTAGATGTTCATGCTTACTTAGGACTGTTAAATCTTCCTAGCAAACTGACTTTTTGTAACTATAAATTACGCTTTTTTTATACCCGAAATTATTCTTTGTTCTTTTGTATACTCTGATATTAATGGAACCACTTAATCATTTTTATTAGAGTTGATTGTTATATTTTTCTCCATTTTTATTCTTGTAACCTACTTATTACATTAGATACAAAATGAGTTTTTTGTATACTACATAAAATTTGGTATTACATTGTTATCCAACCTGAGATTGTGTTTTTTTTTTTATCTTTTCTTTTTTTTTTTTTTTTTAATAAATTTTTATTAATGGTAATGGGATGACATTAATAAATCAGGGTACATATATTCAAAGAAAACATGTCTAGGTTATTTTGTCATCAAATTATGTTGCAAACCCCTCGCCCAAAGTCAGATTGTCCTCCGTCACCCTCCATCTAGTTCTCTGTGCCCCTCCCCCTCCCCCTAACTCTCTCCCTCCCTCCCTCCCATGTCCTCCCTCCCCCCCCCACCCTTGGTAACCACCACACTCTTGTCCATGTCTCTTTGTCTCATTTTTATGTTCCACCAATGTATGGAATCATGTAGTTCTTGTTTTTTTCTGATTTACTTATTTCACTCCTTATAATGTTATCAAGATCCCACCATTTTGCTGTAAATGATCTGATGTCATCATTTCTTATGGCTGAGTAGTATTCCATAGTGTATATGTGCCACATCTTCTTTATCCAGTCTTCTATTGAAGGGCTTTTTGGTTGTTTCCATGTCTTGGCCACTGTGAACAGTGCTGCAATGAACATGGGGCTACATGTGTCTTCACGTATCAATGTTTCTGAGGTTTTGGGGTATATACCCAATAGAGGGATTGCTGGGTCATAAGGTAGTTCTATTTGCAGTTTTTTGAGGAACCACCATACTTTCCTCCATAATGGTTGTACTACTTTACAGTCCCACCAACAGTGAATGAGGGTTCCTTTTTCTCCACAGCCTCTCCAACATTTGCTATTACCCATCTTGTTGATAATAGCTAATCTAACAGGAGTGAGGTGGTATCTCATTGTAGTTTTGATTTGCATTTCTCTAATAACTAATGAAGCTGAGCATCTTTTCATATATCTGTTGGCCATTTGTATCTCTTCCTGGGAGAAGTGTCTGTTCATGTCCTCTTCCCATTTTTTCATTGGATTGTTTGTTTGTTTGTTGTTAAGTTTTATGAGTTCTTTGTAAATTTTGGATATTAGGCCCTTATCTGAGCTGTTGTTTGAAAATATCATTTCCCATATAGTTGGCTGTCTGTTTATTTTGATATCAGTTTCTCTTGCTGAGCAAAAACTTTTAATTCTGATGTAGTCCCATTCATTTATCTTTGCCTTCACTTCTCTTGCCATTGGAGTCAAGTTCATAAAATGTTCTTTAAAACCCAGATCCATGATTTTAGTACCTATGTCTTCTTCTATGTACTTTATTGTTTCAGGTCTTATATTTAGGTCTTTGATCCATTTTGAATTAATTTTAGTACACGGGGACAGGCTGTAGTCGAGTTTCATTCTTTTGCATGTGGCTTTCCAGTTTTCCCAACACCATTTGTTGAAGAGGCTTTCTTTTCTCCATTGTGTGTTGTTGGCCCCTTTATCAAAGATTATTTGACCATATATATGTGGTTTTATTTCTGGGCTTTCTATTCTGTTCCATTGGTCTGAGTGTCTATTTTTTTGCCAATACCATGCTGTTTTGATTATTGTGGCCCTATAATATAGTTTAAAGTCAGGTATTGTAATGCCCCCAGCTTCATTCTTTTTCCTTAGGATTGTTTTGGCTATTCGGGGTTTTTTATAGTTCCATATAAATCTGATGATTTTTTGTCCCATTTCTTTAAAAAATCTCATAGGGATTTTGATGGGAATTGCATTAAATTTGTATATTGCTTTGGGTAATATGGCCATTTTGATTATATTTATTCTTCCTATCCAAGAACAAGGAATATTTTTCCATCTCATTGTATCTTTTTCAATTTCCCTTAACAATGCTTTGTAATTTTCATTATATAGGTCCTTTACGTTCTTTGTTATGTTTATTCCTAGGTATTTTATTTTTTTTGTTGCAATCGTGAAGGGGATTATTTTTTTGAGTTTGTTTTCTAATATTTCATTGTTGGCATATAGAAAGGCTATGGACTTTTGTATGTTAATTTTCTATCCTGCGACCTTACTGTATTGGTTTATTGTTTCTAATAATCTTTTTGTGGAGTCCTTCGAGTTTTCGATGTATAGGATCATATCATCAGCAAAAAGTGATAGCTTTACTTCTTCTTTTGCGATATGGATGCCTTTTATTTCTTTGTCTTGTCTGATTGCTCTGGCCAGAACTTCTAGCACCACGTTGAATAAGAGTGGAGAGAGTGGACAACCCTGTCTTGTTCCTGATTTAAGGTAGAAAGTCCTCAGTTTTATGCCGTTTAATAGGATGTTGGCTGATGGTTTATCATATATGGCCTTTATCATGTTGAGATATTTTCCTTCTATACCCATTTTGTTGAGAGTCTTAAACATAAAATTGTGTTGTATTTTATCAAAAGCCTTTTCTGCATCTATTGATAAGATCATGTGGTTTTTGTTCTTTGTTTTGTTGATATGGTGTATTACGTTAACCGTTTTGCGTATGTTGAACCATCCTTGAGATTCTGGGATGAATCCCACTTGATCATGATGTATTATTTTTTTAATATGTTGTTGTATTCGGTTTGCCAGTATTTTGTTTAGTATTTTGGCATCTGTATTCATTAGAGATATTGGTCTGTAGTTTTCTTTCTTTGTGCCATCCTTGCCAGGTTTTGGTATGAGGGTTATGTTGGCCTCATAAAATGTGTTTGGAAGTATTGCTTCTTCTTCAATTTTTTGGAAGACTTTGAGTAGAATAGGAACCAAGTCTTATTTGAATGTTTGATAGAATTCACTAGTATAACCGTCTGGGCCTGGACTTTTATTTTTGGGGAGATTTTTAATAGTTTTTTCTATTTCCTCCCTGCTGATTGGTCTGTTTAGGCTTTCTGCTTCTTCATGACTCAGTCTAGGAAGGTTGTATTGTTCTAGGAATTTATCCATTTCTTCTAGATTGTTGTATTTGGTGGCATATAATTTTTCATAGTATTCTACAATAATTCTTTGTATATCTATGATGTCTGTGGTGATCTCTCCTCTTTCATTTTGGATTTTATTTATTTGAGTCCTGTGTCTTTTTTCCTTGGTGAGTCTTGCCAAGGGTTTGTCAATTTTGTTGATCTTTTCAAAGAACCAGCTCCTTGTTTTATTGATTTTTTCTATAGTTTTTCTGTTCTCTATTTCATTTATTTCTGCTCTGATTTTTATTATCTCCTTTCTTCGGCTGGTTTTGGGTTGTCTTTCTTCTTCTTTTTCTAGTTCCTTAAGGTGTGAAGTTAAGTGGTTTACTTCGGCTCTCTCTTGTTTGTTCATATAGGCCTGAAGTGATATGAACTTTCCTCTTATTACTGCTTTTGCTGCATCCCAGAGATTCTGATATGTCGTATTTTCATTTTCATTTGTCTGTATATATCTTTTGATTTCTGTGCTTATTTCTTCTTTGACCCATTCATTTTTTAGAAGTATGTTGTTTAGTTTCCACATTTTTGTGGGTTTTTCCCCCTCTTTTTTGCAGTTGAATTCTAGTTTCAAGGCTTTTTGATCAGAAAATATGCTTGGTACAATTTCAATTTTTCTAAATTTGCTGATATTGTCTTTGTGGCCCAACATATGGTCAATTCTTGAGAATATTCCATGTACACTAGAGAAAAATGTATACTCTGTCGCTTTGAGATGAAGTGTCCTGTAGATGTCTATCATATCCAGGTGTTGTAGTATTTCGTTTAAGGCCACTATATCTTTATTGATTCTCTGTTTGGATGACCGATCTAGAGCCGTCAGCGGTGTATTGAGGTCTCCAAGTATGATTGTATTTTTGTCAGTTTTTGTTTTAAGGTCAATAAGTAGCTGTCTTATATATTTTGGTGCTCCTTGGTTTGGTGCATATATATTAAGGATTGTTATGTCTTCTTGATTCAACTTCCCCTTAATCATTATGAAAGGACCATTTTTGTCTCTGAGTACTTTTTCTGTCTTGTAGTCAGCATTATTAGATATGAGTATTGCTACGTCTGCTTTTTTTTGGGTGTTGTTTGCTTGGAGTATTGTTTCCAGCCTTTCACTTTGAATTTGTTTTTATCCTTGTTGCTTAGATGTGTTTCTTGTAGGCAGCATATAGTTGGATTTTCTTTTTTAATCCATTCTGCTACTCTGTGTCTTTTTATTGGTAAGTTTAATCCATTTACATTTAGTGTAATTATTGACACTTGTGGGTTCCCTACTGCCATTTTATAAATTGCTTTCTGTTAGTTTGGTATCTAGTTTGATTCTTCTCTTTTGTTTTTCTATCATTTGTTTTTGTTTGTGTTCCATACTTCTTTCCTCTGTTGCTACCTTTTTTAAGTCAAGTGTTTTTGTGGTGGTTTTTTTAAGGGTGGTTACCATTAAGTAATGAAAAGGGTACCTACCATATTCATTGTAGTACCCTATCTTATAAGTATTTCTGCACTTCATCATCCTTTGCTACTGTTAATCTCCATCCTCTCCCCCCTTTTTTTCCTTTGTTGTCACAGTTTAAGTTTGGTTTTATTGTGTTCTTGGTGGAGCTGTTACTTGTGGTGTTGTTTTCTTTTGTTCTTTGAATCTGGTTGGAAAACCCCCTTTAGTATTTCCTGGAGTGGGGGCTTTCTGTTGATAAATTCTCTCATCTTTTCTGTATTTGTGAATGTTTTTATATCTCCTTCATACTTGAAGGATAGCTTTGATGGGTATAGTATTCTTGGCTGAAAGTTCCTCTCTTTCAGGGCTTTAAATATTGGGGTCCACTCTCTTCTAGCTTGTAGAGTTTCTGCTGAGAAATCTGATGATAATCTAATAGGCCTTCCTTTATATGTTGTACTCTTCTTTTCCCTGGCTGCCTTGAGAATTTTTTCTTTGTCATTGGTTTGTGCCATCTTTATTATGATGTGCCTTGGAGTGGGTTTGTTGGGGTTAAGAAAACTTGGTGTTCTGTTTGCTTCTTGAATTTGAGGCTTTAGTTCCTTCCACAGGCTTGGGAAGTTCTCGTCTATTATTTGTTTGAGTATATTCTCCATTCCATTTTCTTTCTCTTCTCCCTCTGATATACCTATTATTCTTATGTTATTCTTTCTGATGGAGTCAGACAATTCCTGTAGGGCTTTCTCGTTTTTTATTATTTTTGAGTCTCTTTCTTCTTCTCTCTGTTGTGCCTCAAGTTGTTTGTCTTCTATTTCACTAATCCTATCTTCAATCTGGGCTGTTCTGTTAGCTAAGCTTGTTACCTCGTTTTTCAGCTCGTGAATTGAGTTTTTCATTTCTGTTTGATTTGTTTTTATAGTTTCAATTTCCTTGGTAATATATTCTTTGTGTTCATTGAGTTGTTTTCTGATCTCCCTATATTGCCTTTCTGTGTTTTCTTGTATATCTTTGAGTATTTTTAAGATTTCTAGTTTAAATTCTCTGTCATTTAGCTCCAAGGCTTCCAATATGTTGTCTTTTCTCCATAGATTTTTCCACATCTATTTGTGTTACCTCTCTTTCTTTTGTATCCATAATATTCGATTTCCTCTTTCTTATTGGCATCTGAGGGTGGTCTTATTGATAGCACTAATTAGAATTAATAAAGAGTAAAAAGTAAAAAAAAAAAAAAAAAAAAAAAAAGGTAAAACACCCCACAAAAAAAAACAGTAATAATTTATTATTTCCTCCTTTTTTTCTTTCTTCTCTTTCCCTCCTCTCCCCTCCTCAGGGAAATATCGTGCCTATAATGGAGGGCCTGATTTGGGGTGAAGAGTTCAAGGGGCAAAAAAAAGGGAATAGGGACCTACTAAATGCAAAAAAAAAAAAAGGAAGAAAATCTTAGACAAGCATAAGATGATTTGCTTCTAAGTGATGGTCAACTAAGATATAATGAGAGGGATAAGAGGGAACCAGAAAAAAGGACCAAAAAGAATAATAAAGAAGAAAAAATAAAAATAATAAGTAAAAATCTGTTGTATTTAGTGGAGCGAAGACTAAATACAATGGAGACCTTGGGTTGGGAGGACCCAAAATGCCACAAAATAAACAAACAAGAAAAAAAAAAAAAACAAAAGCAAAAAAGAGAAATAAAGCCAAAAAAAAGCCTTGAGTCCCAAATTAACTAATTTGTTCGTGATTGAAGATTATATGGGAGGAAAGTAAAATGAGAAAAGAAAAAATGAATAGAAAGGAAAAAATAAGAAAAAGAGAAAAACGAAGGAAGAAATAAAATAGGAAGAGAAAAAAACAAAATAAAGCAAGACAAAAAAAAAAAAAAACAAAAGAGGAGAGAGTGAGAGTTAAGTGTTTTGGAGTATAACCTTAAAGGAGGGTGAGGATAAAGAAGAAAAATAAAATGCAACACTCATGGGTAGTGTAGTTCAAGAAAGGGGAAGCATAAGATGGGTAGAGAATAGAAGGACCGAGGTGGAGGAAATAAAGGCAAAAAGATAGAAGAAACAAACAACAACAACAACAACAAAAAATTAGTGGATCAAGTTGTAAAGTCTGTGGGTTTTTCTTGATTTTGAGAGGTTAACTTCTTCCTTTTTCTTTTCTCTCCCTCTTCCTGGTCGGTGACTCTGTACCCCAGGCTCTGCCCCTGTGTCACTCTTAGGTAGGGATTTGCAGTTGATGGGATTCTATGGCAATGTCATATAATTGGCTTTAGTCTTGCTGGAAGTAAAGGCTTGTTGGTGTTTGCAGGGTCCAACGATGAGAGAGTTTGCTTTCCTGGATTCTCTCTCCTAGTCCCCCCTTTCTGAATTAGCAGCCTGGTGATCCAGCTATAAGGCTGCAACTGCTTCTGCCTGGGGAGTAAGAGGCTCAAAGAGCTGGGAAATCCCTACTCTATCCCCACTCAGTGCAAGGCTTTGGGAAAGGCTCTGACAGTCAGGGCCTCCAGTGTAATCAGGCGGGGGTGGGAGTCAATTGTTGTCAAGGTGACTGATCAGCGCCTATCATTTAGTTGGACCTCTCAACCCAGGCTTTCCACACTTTGTAGCCTGTTTTTGCAGGGAAGAAGAGGCACTAGTCTCTGCTTACGACTAGTGTAGTATAGACCTTATTATCTGCCAAGTCCTTCTTGTTAGCGTTTATCCCTGAATATGGAGGCTCTATCAATCAGAAGTTGCCCCCGCCCCTTTAGCGAGAGGCACTAAAAAATATCACACCTCTTGTCTTGGATCGCTGAACTGAGAGAGATCTTATCAATTAGAACCGAGGGTGCGCAGATTTTATGGGTTAAGCTAATTTCAGTGATTGGGTCGCATCTGTGCTTCCGAAGGTATTTTAGGCTGCTTGCGCGCGCCCCTCCCCCAACGCTTGATTGTTAGCTTGAATGGCTGGGTGAGGTGCCCCGCCCACAGAGAGAATCTCCTAAGCCTCTCCCGCTCGCCCCCGCCGCTGGCGGCTGGACCACACCAGGCGCAGGATAATGGAGCCCCCTGGGTGTGTGGGCCAGCAGGGCGCCCTGGGCGCGTGGAATGCCCAAGGCACGCGTGCAAATGGGGCGCTCCGGGCACCGGTGGCTGGCGACCCCCACTCACAGTGTGCAGGCCGCTGGGAACGTCAGCGGTGCTCAACCGGACCGGGCGCGCGTGCACGGCTGCTCGCGGCGGCTCGCGGCGGCAGCTCGTGGCGGCGGCTCGCGGTGGCGGCTCGCGTCGGCCGCTTGCGGCGGCTCGCGGTTCCCAAGTATATGGGCTGACTCACCACAGAGCGCACTTCCTTGCGGTTTGAAAGAACGTCCCTGTGGTAGATTCCTCCACACCCTCGTCTCTCAGATTCAAGTGATAACAGTCCTTTCGCTATCAGTTTGTGTGGAACTCCGGAATGCTCTGAGGATAAATTTTTCTGTTTCTAGTTGATAAATTTGTTGTGATTTAGGGGAGAGCTGTCGGACGCGCTGCTCACGGCGCCATTTCCATGACGTCCGAGAATGTGTTTTAACTAGTGTTTATAGATAATTTGTATTTAAAGTGATTATTGATATGTTTGGTGTTAGGTCTATCATATCATTCTTTTATTTTTGTTTGCTTTATTATTATTTTTTAATTAACTGATTTGTCTTTCTAGCCTTTTTTGTTATTTAATTTACTGGGTTGACACCAGTTAATAAAATTATGTAAGTTTCAGATATACAATTCTACAATATATAATCTGTATATTGTATTGTGTTTTTACTGGCCCAAGTCATCTTATTCCATCACCATTAGTAACTCTTTTAATTCCTTCTAATTTATTAAAACATATTTTAGTATCCCATATTGATGTACATATTATGTTTTGTTTAGATCTCTTTGAGTAGTACATAGTTGAGTTTCAGAAAAGAAATCAGGTGGTCTCAAACTATGGAACAGCCTTTAACATACAGGCTACTCTGGTCCTGTCCTAGAAATTCTAATGTTTCAGGTATCTATTTGTTCCAGTTTTTAGCTTGGTTATTTAACCCCTTGTTCACTACCTGACCTGATTTTCCTTTGAGTTACCAGGGCAACCGTACCATTTGAGCTAAAATTGGGATTTACTATGGAAATAAGTAATGCGTTACTATTGTGACTTAGGTAAGGCTCACAGTTCAGTTAGAAGCAGACTCCATCTGGAATAATGTGTCCCAGTGGGCAGCTGTGGTTTCCAATAATGAAGTAATGGTCTTTCTGACCATTACTCTGTGGCTCGCAATGGTCAGAAAGAAATAACACAAAAGCAACTATTAAATGCCAGTCTAAATGAAATTAGCAACACTACTCAGCACAAGAAAAACAAGGCTACCAGAGGATTGAGTAATAATCTTGAAATGGAAATATCAAAAGAGGACTTAGACATGTTAGACCAATCTGACCACAGGAGATAATGTTGACCACAAGAAAACAAAGCTTTAAAACACGTTGCAAAGTAATTCTTTTTAGCCTGACCTGTGGTAGCACAGTGGATAAAGTGTCAACCTGGAACACTGAGGTCACTGGTTGAAACCTTGGTCTTGCCTGGTCAAGGCACATACAGGAAGCAACTACTATGCATTGATGTTTCCTGCTTCTCCCTTTTCTTTTTCTCTCTCTCTAAAAAAAATCAATAATTTAAAAAAAATAATAATTATCTTAAATTAAAATTATGAATTAAGAATAAAATATTATTCCAAACACTAAAGGCTGGGCCTGGTTTTCCAGAATTTGATGAGTCTATCATTGTTCCTATTTTATTATTGTAAACTCTCCTTATAATACATTGTGGGAGACGGGCTGCAATCTGACAAAGTCCTTATAGCCTAGGGTTTAGGTTAAGACTAAGCTCTTCCCTACCCTTTTAAGACTAAGATCTTCTCAACACCCTTCTAATACTAAGATCTTCTCAACACCCTTTTTAAGACTAAGACTAAGATTTTCTCCACACCCTTGACTGTTGCATGGGGGAGAGGGGGTGCACTCTTATGAGGATTCCCTGTTTATGCCTCAGATGAATGACTTTGTATCAGAGACTTCCTTATTTGCATATGGCTTAAAGGCTTTAATTATCTACAATATATAATAAAGCAGACCAGGAGCTCTTTCACTCTGGCTTGGTATCAGCTGGCAGAGGCCTCCTGATCCCATCTTTTTTCTCTTTAATCTTATTTCTTCATTCTGCATCATTCTCCCCCAGAACCTGAAATTACTAGCTGTTCTGTTTTGCAGAATTACATGGAATTCTTCATGTGAATGAACATTAAATTGGGAAGGGTTTCAAAATATATTTAAAATGTAAAAAACTTCATTGTGTGATTTTAGATGATGAATATTAAGGTGACCAACTTTTTTACAATGAAAAGGAGGACAAAAATAAATTGAACAATATCATAAATAAAAGAAACATTTTATTCATTGTAACAATAATACACTACACTATGATAAATGCATAATAGAAACATTTATAATATTTTATATTGTAATTATGTTTACATACCTATTAATTTTTAATAATAATTGTAAGAAAAAAGTACTCATTTAATAAAACTAAATATCAAACAAAACCACTAATTTGGAGTGATATTCAGGTGTATTATTTTCTAATTAAAAAATATCTATTTTATGCAACTATTTAATCAAAATGTGTTATTAATCAATATGGTTTGAGGTTAGATTTCTACTTTAGAACTCCAATTTCAGGAAAATACTTTTAAATAAGATTATACCTATTTGGAAATTATTAAATAGGTAATGAATTAATAAAACATGAATTGTGCTTACCTGTCTATGATTGAATATTCACCTAGAAAGAAATAATCGTGGGTCTACAATGTCATATGTGCCATGTCATGTTTCAGTAAGAAGTACACAAAGCCATTTGTGAGCTCGGTATATCACGTGCTCTCTCAAGGTCTCCCATACGGAGCGCATGCATCTCATAATTGCATCTTGCTGCACTGTACTGATTCTTGACGAATCATCATGTCAAGTACAAATACATCACATCACACACAATGGATCAACTCTGCATCAATTAAATATGGACATTTACAGATTAGTCTTCCAATATCAAAAAGGAGGACATGTAGGAGGACACTATTTGAGGGAGGACAGAACTTACAAAAGAATAACTGTCCTCCCTAAAGGAGGATGATTGGTCACCTTATGAGTATATAATTAAAGAGTGATGACAGGCACTGGAGAAACCAAATGAAAAGATTTACTTTGACTCTACCCCAAATCTGTTAGAATTAGTAAACAATTACAGTAAAGTTGCAGGGCACAAAATCAATTTACAAAAATTTTTGAATTTTTGTGTATTAACCACAAAAAATTAGAAAAAAATTAAGGAAAAACCCATTTACAAAAGCAACAGTAAATAAATAAATAAATAAATAGGAGTAAATTTAATCAAGGAGGTGAATGACATGTACATGGAAAACTATAACACATTATTGAAAGAAATTGAATAAAACACTAATTAATAGAAAGATATCCTGTGCTCCTGGGTTGAAAGAATTAACATTGTTAAAATATTCATATTACCTAAAATAATCTACAGATTCAATCAATGCAAACTCTATCACAATGCCAATGGCATTTTCCACAGAAGCAAAACAAAAATAAATCTTAAAATTTTTATGAAACTATGAAGACCCCAAAACAATAGCTAAAGTTATTTATAGAAAAAAGAGCAATGCCAGAGTTCTCACACTTCCTGATTTCAACTATACTATAACACAGTAAGCAAAACAATATGATACTGGTAGAAAAACAGACATGTAGATCAATGGAACAGTATTTAAAACCCAGACATAAGCTCACACCTATATAGACAACTCTTACTACAATGAAATTAAGAACCTACAATAAAAATGGAAAGTCTTTTCAATAAATGGTATTGGAAAAACAGCATAGCTACATGTAGAAAAACGACTATATTATACCATACACAAAAATGAAATTAAATGGATTAAAGACTTGAATGTAGGACTGGAAACCATAAAATACACTCAAGCTCCTTGACAATTTCTTAACAATGTTTTGTGAACAAGGGTAAAAAAACAGGAGCAAAAATAAACAAATAAGACTATATTAAACTAAAAAGCTTTGTAAGGCAAAGGAAACCATCAACAAAATAAAAAAGCAACTTACCAAATAGGAAAAGATATTTGCAAACCAATAAGGTGTTAATATCCAACATGTACAAAAACAAACAAACAAAAAATTCATATACCTCAACAACAAAAAAATAAGCAACCAAATTTAAAAAAATGAACAGAGGATCTGATCAGATATTTTTTTCTAAAGAAGACATACAAATGGCCAACATGTACAAAAGATGTTCAATCTCATTAGGGAATACAAATCAAAACCACAATGATATATCATTTCATCATACCTGTTAAAATGTCTATGATTTTAAAAAAAGAAACAAGTGTTGAAGAAGATTGGAAGAAAAGGAAATAGTCACACTATTGGCAACAATATAAACTAGTACAGGCACACAGAAAAGAGTATGGTGATTCCTCAAAATATTCAGAATAAAACTACTATTAAGTCCAGCTATTCCATTTCTTGGTAATTATCTAAAGAATATGAAAACACTAACTTAAAAAGATATATGCACCATTAGGCTCATTGCAGCATTTATAATAATCAAGGTAAGCAAACAACAACTGCATGCTACTGAGCCATAAAAAAGGGAAATCCTGCCATTTGTGACAATATGGATGGACCTAGAGGGATTTATGAAATAAGTCAATTGTATATTACTCATATATGGAATTTAAAAAATGCACAAACAAAACAAATGCATAGAGGCCAACAATAGTTACCAGAGGAAACAGGTAAAAAAAGTCAATAGTACGGTGATGGATAGAAACTATAATTTTGGAAGTGAGAACGATGAAATATATACAAGTGTCAAATTATACTGTTGTTCATCTGAAACTTATATAATGTTGTAAATTAATGTTACCTCAATAAAAAAATAAATAAGTAAAAATTTAAAAATTTATTCTGAGGAAGTATCTTGGTGTAAAGATCTTTGAAAAATATAATGGAAAATTTCCAAGTCAATTTGAGAACAAATAGAAATATAACATAATTAAAAGGTGGGATTTTATGTAAATATTACAAGTTTTATGGAGGATAGAATTGAACTTTCAGACCGAAAAGAGTCCACACAACGCTAACCAAAATATAGATAAGCTCAAATATGTCATCTGGTCAACATGGCAGCCCAAGTAGAAGGCTTTACCTCTACTGCCTTCAGAAAACCACATCTTTTCTACAGAAACAGAGTCCAGAAAAATATTTGGATATAAAGAGCAGAAAATATCAGAAGAACTTAAAAGAGTAGAACAGAATTCAAGACTAGAGAAAAAAATTACAAAAAAAACCAGTTAAATCCTCTTGTAAAAACTCTTGCATTTCAAAGTGATCCTTCGAGGCTACTTAATAACTTCTTGTGTGTCAGAGAGAACTCTTTCTGGAGAGAAACAGCTACCAACCAGCAGATACTTATTAAGACAATTAAACCAAAATATTCAGAGGCAATCTTCCAGAAGATATGTTTATCAAACATTTTCAGAAAACTGAGCTCTAAGTTAAGGAGTCTTCACTTTCTACACCATCAAAGATATCCACCTTGCAATTTTTGGACTCTCTCCCTGATGAAAATCATGGATCTGTGCTTTAAAAAACAGCCTCCATCTGGTCCAGTAGAAGATCTACCTTGGATTTGGAACCAGGGATAGCCAGCCATAGCGTCTCGTTTACTCTGAAGAGTGGTGTATGTTATAGTCATGCCTTAAATATCAGACCTTGGCCACACATTCTCATTATTAACTTTCCATAGGAGAATTTGAACTACCTCCTTATGGAGATCTTGTAAGTCTCCACCCCTTCCATCTCTGATTCCAACTGGGCATTATCATTCAGATGCCTCATTTAGGTTTTCTCCTTGAGTAAGAAACTTGCATTGTAATCTTTGAGTATCAATACATAATAAGCACACACCTTAGAAATATAACTCTAAATGTTGCTGTTTCAGAAAACAAAAGAATACATCCATCACAAATAAAATCCACTTTCAGTTTTGGAATCCTATATATTCAGGGGCTTACTATAATTTGCATCTTATAGTTTATATAAATAAAAAACTTTAAATTTTAGAATCCTATGTATTCAGTTACCTATTATAATTTACATCTTGTATATCATATTAATAGAGAATTATTTAGAAATTACAATAATACACATAAATATATGATTGGTTTGTTATATATTTAAACTTTCTATTGTCTTAAAAATGATTGCAAATAATTTATTTAACTCAGAAATTGAAATTATTATTTTTTTTGAAATTATTTTTAAAAACATTAAATAAAGCTACATACATAATGTCTAATAAATCTTTTATATGATCTTTTTCATTAAGGATGTTGATTTTGATTTGTTATGCATACTTCAGATTAGTGGCTTTAATCAAATTTTCTAGTTATTAAAATATCTCAACTATGGCATTTACCATAGATACATTACTTTCTGCTCTCTGCTTAAAAATACATTACAATAAATAAAAAGTAGTTGCCTCCTAAACCATAATTACATTGCTGCTTAAAGTTAGTGCACAAAGCCTCAAATGGTGAAATGGTAGATATAAAGAGAAAATGATGTTTAATCACCTCTTTGTAAATCTATATGAGAAAAAACATTGCAGGCCTAATATGTGAACTCTTTGTTCCCTTAACTGCAATCTCCAGCAAAATTATTGTTAAATGTTTTGCTAAACTGCTCCATTTACAACACATGTTCTTATATTACTGCCATTTCTTAGTTTGATGGAGCTATATACATTCCTGGATGTGTGCTGTAACAAAGCCTATCCCTGCAAATACAGCTATATAACAGAGCTGTCAAATAATTTGTAACCCAACTATTATAACATCCAAAAAAATGTGCTTCCTTTCTGAGTCAGTCCAAAAAATAAAAAAATGAAACTTTAAAAATAATCTTTGAATTCTTAGGGGTATAGACAATATTGTGTGTTTATACAATCATGCTAGAATAAATAAAAACAAGACCATCCAAAGAACATTATAGGTATTAAAGTTTAACTTATAACTCTATCAAATATTAAACCAAATTCTGCTCTAGTATACATATATATGCTACTCCTTATGATTCTCTTCTATCATATTTACTCAGATGTAATTTACACTAATATTATTAGAACATTTTGTTGGCAAAACATTTCAAAGGACCTATGGGCATAATATTTTAAAGCTAGTAATAATTCTACACATTTCTATTGAGAAGAATTGTTTTCATTTTACTTAGATGTGCAATCTATTTACCTTATTATCTTTAAAAGTATCTTCTTTCAAGCTTTCTAGGTTTTCTGTAAACTGTTCAAAAAAAGCAAACCTGGCTATATTGCTACTTACATATTAAGGTGACAAATTGAATACAACTCATTATCTGACTTAGTGAAGTTTTCAGGGAACTTTATCTACATAAAGTTTCACTTAATGTCAATTATTTTTTACTAATCTGCTAAAATTTAAGTATATAGTTTCTGTATTTTCTTTGATCTAGAAATAATGGTGTTGTGTGTTCTTTAGAAAAAAAGAATAAATATGTATTTGAGTAAATCTGACCATGGCCTTAATATGCCTAAACTCACTAGGGACAAAACATTGTTTATAAAGATCAGTGTCAGGTAGGATCTGGAAAACATAAATCTTTCAGGCTTCATGAAAGAAGAAATTTAGTGCAAGAAATTAAGTGTTTACAAACCATTGCAGGATTCAAGGAGGAAGGAATTTGGTGCAAAAAATTAAGTGTGTACAAACCATTGTAAGTAATGGAGGAGCAAAATTCAGGATAAGTCATCTCAAGTTGTCTCTTAGGCCTTCCAGATGAGAGAGTAACAATTGTCAAAAGTACCTGCAGTCCCAAAAGGAGTAATGTCCACCAGAATTGCCTGACTTGTGGTGGTGCAGTGGATAAAGCATTGACCTTGAACCCTGAGGTCACTGGTTTGAAACCCTAGGCTTATCTGGTCAAGGTACATATGGGAGTTGATGTTTCCTGATCCTCCTCCATTTTTCTCTCACATTCCTTGCTTATAGAATAGCTCCTATTTCTCTTTCACTTTCCTGATTCCTTAAGTACTTTATAATTGGAGCAATTTGGTTCCATGACAGTCAGCCCCTTAAAAACCTGGGAAAATATTAAAAGAGAACAATGATCACATAATTAGAAATGCTGATGTTAACATGTATCAAGTTCTTAACACAAACTTCACAAATAGAAAATAACAAAATGGTAATTCTGTGTCCTCAGGGATCTGGTGGGTTAATTAAAAAAAACAAACAAACCTCTTTTTGGTCTTTCACATTTATTCTCATTATAAGGATGGAAATTCTGTTCACTTAAAACTTTGAAGTGCGTCTCCTGTAGACAGCATATGTACAGGTCTTGTTTTCTTATCCATTCAGCTACCCTATGTCTTTTGATTGAAGCATTTAATCCAATTACATTTAAAGTTATTATTGATATGTAGTTGTTTATTGCCATTTTGTTCTTTAAAGTTATATTTCTCTTTTACTATATTCTTTTCCCACTTTGTTCTGTTTACAACAGGCCCCTTAACATTTCTTGCAGCATTGGTATGGTTTAATGAATTCATTGTTGTTGTTGTTTTTGTTTTGTTTTTGTGTTTTTTTTTTGTCTGGGAAGCTTTTTATTTCTCCTTTAATTTTAAATGATAGCCTTGCTGGATAAAGAAGTCTTGGTTGTAGGCTCTTGTTCTGCATTACTTTGAATATGTCTTTCCATTCTCTTCTGGCCTCAAGTGTTTCTGTTGAGAAGTCTGATGTCATCCTTATGGGGGCTCCTTTGTAGGGGATAGCCTTTTTTTTTTTTTCTCTCTAGCAGCTTTTAATATTTTCTCTTTATCTCTTAGCTTTGGTATTTTAATTATGATATGTCTTGGTGTAGATTTTTTTTGGTTTCTCTTTAATGAAATTCTCTGTGCTTCTTGAACTTGTGTGACTTTTTTCTGCATCAATTTAGGGAAGTTTTCAGCTATGATTTCATTGAACAAGGTCCCTAACAAACCCTTGTTCTTTCTCTTCTTCTTCAGGAACCCCTATGATGTGAATGTTGTTTCTCTTTAGGTTGTCACAGAGCTCTCTTAAATTTCCTGAGATTTTTTAAATTTTTTTTATTCACTTTAGAGAGAAGAGAGAGAGAGAGAGAAAGGGGAGAGGAGCAGGAAGCATCATTTCCCATATGTGCCTTGACCAGAGAAGTGCTGGGTTTTGAACCAGCAACCTCAGTGTTATAGGTTGACACTTTATCCCCTGCACCACCACAGGTCAGGCTTTCCTGAGATTGTTTTAGTCTCTTTTCTTTTTGCTGCTCTACTTCCATGCTTTCACTTATTTTGTCCTCTAAGTCACTGATTCGATTCCTCTGCTTCATCCAGCCTGCTTTTAATTTCTTACAGTGTAGTCTTCATTTCTGATATTGTGTTTGTCATTTCTGTCTGGTTCTTCTTTATGATTTCCATGCCCTTTTTGATGCTTCCAATTTCCTTATTGAAGTGTTCATTAAGTACATCCATTGTAGCTTTGAGATCTTTAAGCATATTAAAAATTATTTTATATTCTGCATCTGGTAATTTGATTACTTCTGATTCATCTAAGATTTTATCAGGGGATTTATCTTGTTGAAGCATATGATTTATGCTTCTCTAACCACCCATTATTCTCTATGACTTGTAAGCTTTTTCCAGCTGTGACCTCCTTACCTAGTAGAGCCTCTTTGAAGTCTTGATTTGTTTGTTTTCTTCTCAGTTTTCTTAACTCAGTGATAGTCTTGTTTACTGATCTCAGCAGGCAGCTTATTTGAAGCTGTATCCAGGAATGCAGTGGGAGTAACCTGGGACTCTGAAGGCCCAATCTGCCAGCTTCTCTCCGGAGACAGGGTGCCTTCTCCATTTCAGTAGAGGGAGGTGTAGAGGGAGGTCTCCATAGAGACCTGAGTTACTGCCCTTCCCCCCCCCACTTTCTGTTTTCAGCTGTGTCTTCTTGCTCTGATTGGAGCTGGAGAGCTTTCTGGAGGTGGATCACCCGAAACCATTTTAGGCTTGTGCTTTGTTGAGGGTTCAACCCCTCCCCCAGCTATGGTCACCTCCACACTGGATAAGTCAGCTTCTCAGGTCATCCCATGAATTCCTCTTCCCATCATTATCTGTTTCTCTCTCCTCACTTTCCTTTTGGAAGACAAGCCAACCCTCTCAGCACACCTCATTCCCAGGTCCCCAGGCAAGTGGCTGTGAGCAATATTTTCTGCTCTTCTTTTTGGAATAAGAGCCCTTCTGGGCTCTTGGTCTCAACCTACCTTGGTTCCTGGAAGCAGGGGAGACCCACTGCACCTCAGCACTCCCTACCAGGCTCAGTGTGGCTTTTTCTTTGTTCCATAGTTTTTGAGACCTGTTTTTTTAATCCAAAGTTAGTTTTTCATGCTGTTTGTTCCTAAATTAATTTGTAATCCAGTTTGGTGGTGTGAGCTGGGAGTCTGTGCATCTGCCTACTCCACTGCCATCTTGGTTCTCTCTCACTTAAAACTTTATATAATTATAATTATCTGTGTGGCAATACCAGTCTCTAAAATTATTTTTAAATTTTAATTTTATCACTTTGTTTCATAAATATTTTTATTGCAGGGCCTTTTCTTTTATCTACACTCTCATTCCTCCTTGCCAACATTAAGCACATATTTACTGTATGGTATATGTTGAATAAATGCTTATAGGACCATATTCCAAACTAATTCGGTAGCCCTTTGACAATGGGATAGAGGAACCCAACCTAAAATCACTGAAACCTCAGAATGACTTATATGAGGACTAAACACAGGGGTAAGTGGGATATATCTAAGATAATGTGAACAATTACATTTGCAGTAATATCTCAGTTGAAGATGTCTCTTTTCTGTTTTTAAGTTTAAGAGGGATTTAGTTCAGTTATTCCTTTTCCTCTATAAACATATCTTCATATCTACAGCCAGAGGGAAATTAATACATACTTACTTTTAATATAATTTTTAGAAACAAATTGTTGCTTCTGACATTATTTTTTATTTTTAAACATTTTTATTGATATTTAGAGAGAGAGAAAGGAGGAAGAAAATAAAAATATCAATCTGTTTTTGTATGTTCTCTGACTGGGGACTGAACCTGCAACCTCTGCATATCAGGTTGATGCTCCAACAGAGCCATCTGGCCAAGGCTCCTTCATACTTCTACATTTCAGATATTCAAATAGTGCTGGTGTTTTTAAGAAGCTTTATTAAGGAAATAATCAAGAAATTAATAATAAGAAGGTTGATACAAAAATAAAAAGTGTCTGACCCATACCTTATTTATACTACCCTAATTTACTGTTGTTATGTTATGTTGTTGTATAATGTTATGTATGTTATGTTATGTTATATATGTTATGTTATGTTGTTACATTATATTATGTTGTTATTTATTGTATCTTTTTCTGCTAGTTCAATTTTTTTCTTTACAGTTGAATAAATTTTAGGCAAGTATGTGGATTTTGTGTATACCAAGAATGACAAATTGTGTTTTATAACAGAGAGATTCATCTGTATCTTGCTGTCAAGATTTGTTAGAGTAATTACTGCTGCAAATAAAATAAAATTTGCCTTAAAAAAGAAAGAAAACAGAATATATTAACTTCATAAACAGTAACATAAATTGAGATGAGAGTCTGAATTGGTAATGTAGCTAAAGCACTCTTGACAAAAATATGTTTAGATTATACTAATCGTTGAACTTCTCTGCAAAATAAATGACTACATTTTAATTACCTTGTCTAAATGACAAAATTTGGGGGCAGTTACAAGGTTTATTGCTAAAATTAGAACTTAAATTTTACTTATAAATGAAAATCAACTAAGACAGAAAAATATCTAGCTGAAGAAAATTTATTTTGTAAATTGTCATATTGTCATTTAACATAAATTAATATGGGGAATCAATAAATGTACCAGAAAACAAAGAAACAATTTGTTCTTTACTATTTCAATTTACCCATGGAAAACAAACTGTAAATATATTATATTTTTATTAGTTAAAAATCAATAGAAATGTTTATTATCACTTAGAGAGAGAGTTTAATATATTCAATTTGTGGGCAGCCCAAAGTATTTATCAAACTGTTATCATATGACCACCTGTATCCAAATTATCTGATATCTGTGCCCCTTTCTAGACTTATTGAACTAAAGTTTGGGGGACTTGAACTAAAATTCTACAATTTTAGTTGATGTTTCTGCTTTTTCCATGACACTGAGGTTTGAGAATTTTGTTTTGTAGAAGATTGCATGTTCAATTTTTTTTCTATAATATTTTTTTCTGAGACAGAGAGAGAGTCACAGAGAGGGATAGATAGGGACAGACAGACAGGAACAGAGAGAGATGAGAAGCATCAATCATTAGTTTTTCATTGTGACATCTTAGTTGTTCATTGATTGCTTTCTCATATGTGCCTTGACTGTGGGGGCTACAGCAGACCGAGTAACCCCTTGCTTGAGCCAGTGACCTTGGGTCCAAGTTAGTGAGCTTTTGCTCAAACCAGATCAGCCCACACTCAAGCTGGTGACCTCGGGGTCTCAAACATGGACCCTCCACATCCCAATCCAATGCTCTATCCACCGCCTAGTCAGGCTTTTTACTATAAATTTTAAGCATTTTTAACAATCAGAGAAATTTATTATTAAAGTGATAATAAAAGATAAACAGAAGAAAAAAATCACATATTATAAATACCAAATATATATATATATATAACTTTGAACATGAAAGGATATAATAGTAAAGGGAAAACAACAAAGAGAAGTAATATTTTTAATTCATTTGCCCCCAAAATATTAACCATCCATTGAGTGTCAATGACCATTCTAAAAACTGGTGTTTCAGCATTTTTTAAAGCAAAAATATATGCCTTTATATTATAAGTATATGCCCTTTTTCCTTACAGGAAAAAGTCAGACAATTAAACATAGTAAACTAGGAAGTATCTTAGAAGGCAATAAACATACAAAAGAGAATAAAACAGAACTGGGTAAGGGGAACCAAGACTGCTGGGCAGAATTGGTAGTAGTAGAATTTAAAATAGGGTGATCAGAGTTTATCTTATTAAGAAAATAGCCTTTAAACAGATATTTGAAAGAAATGAGGACATTAGTGAACATTCCAAAGTCAACAATCCATGTAAAGGCCCTATGAATTATAAATTCTTTTGAAATAATCACATTTTCTTGACTATAACTCATTTTACTAAAGAAAAATAAATTTCGACATTCCTTCTATTGATAAAGACTCCTGTGATCCTTGTTGTAGTCATCTCTTTAGTGTGTTTGTCTTCCTAGGAGATTTCAAATACTATCTAAATGTTAAATATTTTTCCCTAGGGATATATTAAGGTTAATTTATATACTCTGGTAATATTGAAATATTAAGTATATTATAGACAATAGAGTAGATGCCAACTGGGAAGGGTCATTGATGGGATGAGCAGGCATAATTATTCACACAATGTAAATTCTTTAAGTTATATTTCTATCTCTATTTATACTTTAATGTTACTTTTTGTTATGGGTGTAAATACATTTTAGTAATTAAATGCTTATATAATAATATGCCATTTTACCAATGGTATGAACAAAAGTAAATAGCTCTTATATCTATGGATATTACTATGTTAATCAGAGCCCATGTAAAATATAAGTTCAAGTTCAGTAACACATTTTTATTCAGAACATATAATCAGATATATCAAAAATATAAGAAACCTAATTGAATCAAGAAGAAAATGAATGAAATATGAAGATTGAGAAACAGCATTAGTTTTCACATCATTAACATTTCAAATTAGACATATTCTTTTTTTTATTGAATCCTCATTGCAAAAAAATAAAACCATCATGTGTTTTCCACAATCTTTTTTTTTAAAATGATGCTTCTAATAAAGTCTGAAACTGAAAGAGAAAACATTTCCTTTTCTGTGTGATGGAAAGTGTCTCTCCTTGAATTAATTTATTTGATGATTCTTTTAAAAATAGCCTTACATCTTTTAGGCAACTAGGGTTTAATACAACAAAACTGCTGCCTAACATGTAATATTGACAATTCCTAATTATATCATTAAATACTACATAGAGGAAAGAATTTATTAGAGGCAAATTGAGTGATACAGTCCCATATGCATACTGGTTTGAATTAGTAATCTTGGTTTCCTTATCTATAAATTATTGTAATAAATGTTAACATTGTTTTAGAACTGATAACCATTGTTTTTAGAAATGATAACCATTAGAAATAGTTGTTGGTCTTAACTACAGTACAGTTTTTTTGAAATATTTTTAATTTATTCTTTCTTTCTGTGTTTCCACCTTCTTCTTTTGCAGCATTCAGGCATTGTCTCAGGGAAGACTTTGGGAAGAACAGAGAGAACATCTGTATGCTTCTCCAGTGCTTCAGTTCTTGGGAAACAGAAAGTCATTGTGTAAATACAATTTTGTGAGAAATTATAAGTAAATATGATTCATCTCCAAGACTACCAAAACAGTTTCTCAGAATTGAATAGATAAGAAGAAATAAAGAGATTAATGGAACCAGAAGAAAAATTCTTGTACCATGCCTCCCCAGCTAATGCTGGAGTGGGTGAGAAAAGGCTCCTGATAAAGATTTAAAGACTTGTGAGAAAAAGAGACTTTTACAAGGAATGCTGCCCCTACCTACTCTGGAAAACAGAATAAATTGATAGTGTTGGGAAATGAGGTATTTGTATTTGCAGTTGGCTGAGGGTCTTTCATGTGGCTGGAGCTGAATGGACATTGGCAGAAATATAAATTGTGTCTGATACATTGCATGATTAAAAAATAAATTATATTTCTTTAAAATACATGTATATTGTGAATTAAAATTATATTCTTATGAAAATGAGAAGAAAATAATATTTATTAAACTCTTACTAACCACCAATCTAAATTTGTAGGCATTACTAGTTAGTAATCCTATATTACCAATAAAGAAGCAATGGTTTAGAGCAGTTATTAATTCTAGATTACTGTTAATAAATACCAAAGCAAATATATGTTCATTAGTACATTTCTTGGCCATGCACACACTAAACACACAGAGATTTCTTTACTCTTACAGCTCTCTTAGAATCTCAGTATTACTTAATTTTAGATTTAAGAAGAAATTACACGTAAGTTGTCTAATTAGAGATCAGATGTTGATGAGTTGAGCCTCAATTAGGGACCTTTGTGAAATTAATTTTTTTACATTGAATAGTATTTCTTTTTTTTTTCTTTACAGAGACAGAGAGAGAGAGTTAGAGAGAGGAATAGACAGGGATAGACAGACAGAAACAGAGAGATGAGAGGCATCAATCATTAGTTTTTCGTTGCAACACCTTAGTTGTCCATTGATTGCTTTCTCATATGTGCCTTGACCGCCGGCCTTCAGCAGACCGAGTAACCTCCTTGCTTGAGTCAGCAACCTTGGGTCCAAGCTGGTGAGCTTTTGCTCAAACCAGATGAGCCCACATTCAAGCTGGTGACCTCGGGGTCTTGAACCTGGGTCTTCTGCATCCCAGTCCGATGCTCTATCCGCTGCACCACCGCCTGGTCAGGCGAATAGTATTTCTTAATTAAGATAATAATCTTCTCTCTACTTATACATGCCAGGAACATGAAGGTACTTCTTTCATGATACCATGTTGAATTTCACTTAAACAAAAATTTTTTATGTTGGTTTGAAATCAGCTTCTATATCATTTTACCCATTGACCCAATTCTGCTAGGTAGCATGGCATAGTGGAGATCTAGTTATTTTTCTACATGCCAATTATTTACATGTTTAAGTAGTCGTCTGCCTTTCTTTAAAGATTTTATTTATTCATTTTAGAGAGGGGGCCAGAGAGAGAGGAAGCGGGAAGAATAAAAAAGCATCAACTTTCATATATGCTTTGACCAGGCAACCCTGGAGCTTCAAATCAGCAACCTCAGCTTTCTAGATCGATGCTTTATCCTCTGCACCACCACAGATCAGGCCTCTGCTTTTCTTTAGATGTCCTTAAAGATCATGCCCTCAGAAACCCTCCTTTTCTTGGTTCACCTATTTTGGAAATGCAACTGTTGCTGCTGCTGTGTTTATTTGTTTGTGTGTTTGTTTTTCTCCTTACAATACATACAAATACAGAAGCTTAGGTGGCATAAGATTGGCGCAGGTCAGGTATGATATAATTATAATTTTGATATGGACCTCAACCACATTACTGTTTTCTGAGGTAATTTTTTCTTTTGACAATGTGGATTAAACTGCTAGCTAATATTAAATTATGGCAAATTAATAGTTATAACCATACTTTTTCACATGTTAAAATTTATCAAATCCTGCCATCTGTTTTGCACACTTAAAAACTCTATTTTTTCAGGTAGAATTTTATGTTAAGTAAATTAATAGTGTCCACCACGGCTCTTTAACAATGAGGAGAATTTACTGTTAGAGAGACAAAATCCTACAGTGGTTATACACACACCCTGGAGGTAGATATCTGGGATTGAATCCCTTGTCTCCCATTAACAAATAGTGTAAAGGTTGGAGAATTACTTAACCTCTATGTGTCTCATGTTCCCATCTAAACAATGGGGATAATAAAAGCCTCACAGAGTTATTAAGAAGCTTAATTATGTTATCCTGTCTTTAAAATGTAGTTTGGCATTATCTTTGACTTTAAAAATAGATTATAGCCTGACCGGGCGGTGGTGCAGTAGATGGAGCGTTGGACTGGGATGCGAAGGACCCAGGTTCGGGACCCCGAAGTTGCCAGTTTGACCACAGGCTCATCTGGTTTGAGCAAAGCTCACCAGCTTGGACCCAAGGTCGCTGGCTTGAGTGAGGGGTTACTCAGTCTGCTGAAGATCCGCGGTCAGGGCACATGTGAAAGAGCAATCAATGAACAACTGAGGTGTCGCAACGAAAAACTGATGATTGATGCTTCTCATCTCTCTCCATTTCTGTCTGTCTGTCCCTCTCTCTGACTCTCTCTCTGTCTCTGTAAAAAAAAAACCAGATTATAGAATATTTCTTCACCAACTGAATGTAAGCTTCTCTAAAGAGTGAAATATCAAATGTAGACTCTGTAAAATTAACATTTGATATTTGACTTTAAAAATACTAGCTATCAATATCCATACCTCTCACGTTCTTTATTCAACTCACCTAACAGGAATAGCTAGCAATTATTAGTTTATATTAATGAGTATAAATTTAGGTAAATGTTCTATAAAACTAACTTTCTTTATAACTCACTAATCTTTTAAGACTATTATTCTCATTTTTCAGATAGGAATACTGAAATTCTAATAAATGAAGACATCTAGAAAAAACACACAGCAAATAAGTAAGTAGCAGTTTAGTCAAGCTCAGTCTAACTGATAAATTGTCTTATTTGGCCAGAAGATCTAGTATTGATAATTTGAGCCTCAGTTTAAGAGCTACTACAAAATTATCAAGGAATAATGGGAAAGCCAAAGAATGCCTGTTTTAGTCTATGTTATAGCCCTTCCTACCTTCATTTATTTTACAGGTTATAAAAATTTCTTATTCTAGTCTGGTAAAACAATCTCTATTCTATTGATCTTCAATAATCTCTTCAAAATGTTGGGATGAATAAGCAGTATAAGTTTGAAAAGAAACAAGAAATTTTGAGGAAAATGCAGTTCATACTTACACATCAAGGAACATTTTGAATCTGTTTCTATTTTGTTTATTAGATTCTACATATAATAGAAAACAGACTGACAGCTGTCAAAGGAAAAGGCGATTGGGGGCTGGGTGAAAAAGGTGAAGGAATTAAGCAAAGAAAAAAGTTCACAGACACGACAATGCATGGTTATTACAAGAGGAAAAGAAAATGAGGGAGGTAAAGTGAATAAAGATGGAAGGAGACTTGATGTGGTAGTGAGCACATAATTCAATATATAAATGATGTATTATAGAATTCAACACTTGACACCTATATAACTTTATTAACCAATATCACCCCAATAAATTCAATTAAAAAGAAAAGAAAAAAATAAAATTTGAGAATACAATTTTATTGGATTTTATGTGCTAAAGATAAATTACTGTAGTTACTATTGCCAGAGCATACTGCTTGCTTTTTATATACAGTATGGAGCCTTTGGCTGTCATCCCCTTTTGGAATTTGCCTGAAGTCATTCACCCTTCAAGTGTCATCCTGCATTCAATAACTAATCCATGTGGGAATATAAATGCTTGACTCTCTTCCCAGACTGGGACAACTTTGAAGGGTTATTCCATTTTAATGAGAAATTTTTTGTAGGACTGGCTGAGACTTCCACAGATGTGTTATCAGTATTTTATTTCATCCTCTGCCTGATCCTTTCTTTTCTTTCCACAGATGTTTATCTTAAAAACATTTCTAATAAATTTTGTGCATGCCAATCTTCATCTCAGAGTTCATTTCCCAGCAATCCCAAAACTAGAACAAACTTAATAGATCATTGTTGGGAAGATAAAACATATTATGCTCACTTTGTTAAAGATGACGCTGCCCACTTGGAAGCTCATCACCCAGGTGATATTAATGTGTGTTAGAGACCGGCAGTGGGCAGGCAAGATCTTTGTAGTCTGGGGCTTGGTTTTAGGACTAAGCCTTTCCCACCCTTTTTGATGTAGGGTGGTGCACTCTCATAAGGAATCCCATTATGCCTCAGATAAGTGACTTTGTATTAGAGACTTCCTTGTTTGTATATTGGATTAAAGGTTTTGATTTCTACACTATAAAATGGGAGCAGAACAGAGCTTGCTCTCTTGGTTCCTGAGATTAGCATTAGAGAGGAGAGCAGAGAAAGGCCACATGGAGGAGGCCAGAAGAAGCAGCCAAGATGGTGGAGTGCTCAGTGAGAAGCCAGTTTTTGCAGAGCTTGTGCAAGGAGAAGGCAGGAAATGGGGAACAGAGGTGAATGAGACTGATGAGGTGTAAAGCCAGCGGCCAGGGCTAGGGCCACCACTACCAAAGCAGCCTGGCCCATGCAGGTTCACATTGGATTCGGACAGTTGGTAAAGAAACAACGGAGCCAAGAACTGATGGGCTGTCATCTTTAATTCTAGTTTGCACCTGGCGGGCAAGTAAAAAATACACACTGGGCTCCAAAACCCACTCACATTCAGTGCTCACAAAGCTACTGACTTATCTGAGTTTCCTAGAATCAAAGTTTCTAGCTCACCAGAATCAAAGGTTTCTTATTCACCTCTGTTCCCCATCTCCTTCCTCCTCCCTGCATAAACTGCACAAACTGGCCTCTCACTCAACACTCCGCCATCTTGGCTGCTTCTCCTGGCCACATGGCCTCTTTTTGCTCTCTGCTCTGCTCCCTCTGCTCTCTCATGCTAATCATCCCAGGAACCAAGAGAGCAAGCTCCTGCTCCATCCCCATTTTATAGTGTAGATTCAAAACCTTTAATCCAATATACAAAATAGGGAAGTCTCTAATACAAAGACATTTCTCTGAGACATGATTGGATTGTACCGCCCCACATCAAAACGGGTGGGGAAGGCTTAATCCCAAAACCAAGCACCAGGCTACAAGGATTCTACCTGCCCACAGAGACACACATTACTATCACCTGGGCAACAGCCTCACGTGGGCAGTGCCATTTTTAACAAAGTGAGCATAATACATTTTATCTGCCCAACATGAGGTTAGAAACTTTTGATTCTACGAAACTCGGATAAGTCAGTAGCTTTGTGAGTGCTCAATGAATGGGTTTGGGAGCCCAGCGTATGTTTTTACTTGCCCACTGGGTGCAAGCTAGGATTAACGATGATGGCCCACCAGTTTGTGGCTCTGTTGTTTCATTACTGTCTGTCCGAATCTAATGAGAACCTGCATGGGCCAGGCGACTGTGATGGTGGCCCTGGCCACTGGCTTTACAATCATAATTCTTCTCTAAGCAATCCTTCTACTAAGCAAGTTGTCTTATAAAGAAATTTTAGGGGTCACCAGTGGAGTGCAGTAGTGTGGATTTGAAGTAGGACTTCATTGAAATAGATTTTTTGTTCCACTTTGTTTTTCAGTGTTTTCCAAAAATATGTCAAAATGGATTAATTAAGCTGCCTAATACTCCTTTAATTGAACATTGCTTTTGCTTCTAATATTTGCAAATGCCAGATGATCTTTGTAAAGCCAGTAGCCAGGGCCACCATCACAGCAACCCGGCCCATGCAGGTTCACACTGGATTCGGACAGTCGGTAAAGAAACAATGGAGCCAAAAACTGGTGGGCTGTCATCTTTAATCCTAGCTTGCACTCAGCAGGCAAGCAAAAAACACACACTGGGCTCCAAAACCCACTCACATTCAGTGCTCACAAAGCTACTGACTTATCTGAGTTTCCTAGAATCAAAGTTTCTAGCTCACCAGAATTTATTCACCTCTGTTCCCCATCTCCTTCCTTCTCCAGCATCAAACTGCACAAACTGGCCTCTCAATCAACACTCCGCCATCTTGGCTGCTTCCCTTGGCCTCCTCCATGTGGCCTCTCTTTGCTCTGCTCTCTAATGCTAATCCCAGGAACCAAGAGCGCAAGCTCCTATTCTGCCCCTATTTTATAGTATAGAAATCCAAACCTTTAATCCAATATACAAAGTAGGGAAGTCTCTAATACAAAGTCACCTATCTGGGGCATAATGGGATTGTACCACCCCATATCAAAGAAGGTGGGAAAGGCTTAATCCCAAAACCAAGCCCCAGGCCACAAGGATTCTGCCTGCCCACAGCCTGCCTCCAACACACATTAATATCACCTGGGCAACAGCTTCCATGTGGGCAGCGCTATCTTTAACAAAGTGAGCATAATATATTTTATCTGCCCAACAATCCACCCCTATGTTCACTTTACTACCCACAATCTACATCACCGGCATCCCTATGCAAGGAAATTAGGCACATTACACAAATTACAACAGCACAAATCATACATTTTCAACAATCACAAAGGTACACTTCACCAGTCTCTGAGCACTTAGCCCAAAGCGCAAAATGTCCTTGGCCTTCTTCCTAGCCATGGGAAAAGCTTCCCGGGGCAGGGGAGTGCTTCCAGCAAAGCCACCCCCCACCCCCATCAGGGTATTTCACATTATCCAAAATCCGTAATCCATAAATCCATCCAACAAAGGAGCCAGTGCCCGCTCCGGTCGTAGTTCAGGAAATCAGTCCACGCACATGGGGCCTCAGCCACCCTCCTCATCCCTGCCATCATGGCAGGTCTTACACTCTCCCAAAAAGGAGCACATGGAAATGGCAGTCAGCATTTTCATCTCTGCTCCGGAGAACATGACCAGCCCTCTGTCCCAAAATCGCAGACCTACCAGGGCCGTAGTAGGTGCTGCTTCCAGCTGGGCTTTCACCTTCTGGAGACTGCGGATTGCAACTCCAGCCCAATTGTCCTTATCATCCAAAGAGGAACTGAAAACACCAGCTCCCCCTGCCAGGCTCGAGTCCTGGGTCGCTGTCACCTTCTGCTCCGCAGACCTTGCAGCTCCAGCCCTGGCCTCAGCCCTAGCCTCAGCCTCAGACTCCTGCCGCTGCTGGCTCTCCACAATGTCCAGGGCAAGCTGCAACTCATGAACCTGTGATTTCTCCTCCATTGGCTGCTCCATTTCCAGGCGAATCTCGCAAACCTGGTCAGCCTCCTCCTCCAACTCTTCCTCCAGCTCCAGGGTCAGCATCGGTTTCTCCTGCGTTTGCTCCAGCTCCTTCCACTGCTCAGTTTGCAGGTCCCGGGCAGCCTCTTCCACAGAGCTCTCAGTTTCCTCACGCATGGCTATAAAAGTCCGCCAGCCTACGGTCCCCAAAAGGACAGCCATGGGGAACCATGACAGCAGCCAGTCCTCTACTATGCACATCAAAGGTGGCAGCTCCATACCGATCCCTGAATCCTGCCACAGACTACGCCAAATGTAAAGCCAGTAGCCAGGGCCACCATCACAGCAGCCCGGCCCATGCAGGTTCGCACTGGATTGGGACAGTCGGTAAAGAAACAACGGAGCCAAAAACTGGTGGGCTGTCATCTTTAATAAAGTGAGAATAATATATTTTATCTGCCCAACAATCTTATTTTCATTATAAATTATTTTGTTGATAATTTTTAACTTTAACTTTCAGTCATCCATAAAAAAAGAAAGTTTTTATATAAAACTTTCTTGTGGTTGCATGGTAGAGAGAATTGGAAATGACAATATTAATATCTCATATTCCCTGTAGAAATATTTAGATACTACAAATCCAATATAATTTACATTTATTTTTATTTGAAATTTTATTATATATAAATCTAAAACTTTTGTCAGAGGTGGAAATTTATTTCTTGCTTTTAAATATATGTTTACATATAAAAAATTTCTATGGTCTAAATTTTTTCTAAATGGATATATTTTATTCCCACTATTACATATATCAAGTTGACATAGAAGAAGAACTTGTTATCTACTTCTAAACTTTCATAGAAAAAATATATAGAATGTTATAAAGTACTGTACCCCAGATTCTGAAAGGCACTGTACCTCACTCCAACAGGTTCAAGTAGAGACACCCAGTCCAGATGAATTTTGAAGAGTTTTATTAAAGGAGGAGATTTATTGAATATGCCGGCCACATATGGCTGACACAGGGCCACAGACCCAAATTGTGTGCAAACCCCCAAAATATTTCAGGGGCTTTTTATATACCCTTGATCAAACACATGGGTGGGGGAGAGCATGACAATATGGCACAAGCTGACAACATTTGTTTAGGGAATATACAGAAACATTAAGACTTTCAAAGTAACACAATCAAAGATGTTTACAAATCTTTCAGGGGTCCTCTTCCATCACTAGCCCAGGGAAATGTTACTTCAGGATTCCACAAAGGAGGAGGAACTACAGTCAATGCAAGGTGGTATGTAAATTCTGTCTCCTATTGAAAGAGAAGAAGTTTCTCAGTTAACCTTTATTTTAGATTTAAAACTAAATGACCCATTGTTCTTGCAAGCCAGAAACTTTCACATTCTTCTCCCTCCCTCCTCAAAAGAAGGACTGGACAGGAAAACCTGACATAAAAGCCTGACCTTTCCTCCCAGAATATCAATATGAATTTTTTAGCTTTTTGGTACCTTACAATAAGAATTGGATTTTAATGGCTAAACATAAGAAGAAAACAAAGACACATCTTCTAATCTTCTGATATGAAGACTAATTATGGGGAAATTGCTGGCCAGATGTCCTCTCTTCCCCTTAGGTCCAAAACAAGAATAAGCAGGTTTAAATTCAACATGGGGATTCTGAAAATTACAAACAGAAAGTCATTAAGCGGTTAAGCTCTTCTCAGAGGTGACAGAATTTAAACTACACACAAAAAAGAGGAACCACCCTTTACTGCTAATCCTGATTTACAGCAGATTCTAATTTTAATTTGAGACAAAATAATAAAGAATTAATATTTAGGAAAATGTGTGTGAGTGGTTGAGTACAGGGTTACTGGAAATTTCTATAATTCATGATACATTACATTGGTTTAAATTTAATGACTCGGGTAACTATTGAGTTACTATTTATTTAATTTTATGCTAGGAGAAGTAACATTATAGGTTATGTTCTCTAGGGAAAATAATTTAAAATAAAGCCAAGAAAGTATATCTGGATATTGGGCAGATAAAATATATTATGCTCACTTTGTTAAAGATGGCACTGCCCATGTGGAAGCCCATTGCCCAGGTGATGGGCATGATTGTATTAATCTGTGTTGGGGGCAGGCTGTGGGCAGAGAGGATCCTTGTAGCCGAGGGATTGGTTTTGGGACTAAGCCTTTCCCACCCTTTTTGATGTGAGGTGGTGCAATCCTATCATGCCTCAAATAAGTGACTTTGTATCAGAGACATTCTTGTTTGTATATTGGATTAAAGGTTTTGATTTCTATACTATAAAGTGGGGCAGACAGGGAGCTTGCACTCTCTTGGTTCCTGAGATTAGCATTAGAGAGGAGAGCAGAGAAGGCCACGTAGAGGAGGCCAGGAGAAGCAGCCAAGATGGTGGAGTGCTGAGGGAGAAGACAGTTTGTGCAGAGTTTGTGCAGAGAGAAGGAGATGGAGAACAGAGGTGATAAAGTCTGGTGAGCTAGAGACCTTTGATTCTAGGAAACTCAGATAAGTCAGTAGCTTTAGAGCACTGAATGAGTGGGTTTTGGAGCCCAGTGTGTGTTTTTACTTGCCCGCCGGGTGCAAGCTAGGATGAAAGCTAATAGCTCACCAGTTCTTGGCTCCATAGTTTCATTATCATCTGTCCAAATTCAATGCGAACCTGCATCATCGGCCAGGTGGCTATGCTGGTGGCCATGGCTACTGTCCATATACTACAACAACTTTTAAACCTTAAATTTAGTTTGAAACACAAAGTATGAACACTTCTCTTGGTTGGCTTTTTCAGTGCTATGCTCTAGTTTATACATGAATTTATGACCTATAGGTAAAAAAAACTCAAGCAGTTGAGCATATTGTCTTAAGTTTCAGATGTAAATGAGGGTCTTTTGATACAGAAAGATTTGGTTAATTTCTTTAAAAAGTGCCTTTGTTTTTTTCCTGCTGATTAGAAGGTGATCTAATGAAGAAAGACATTTAGAAAAGGCTGCTTTACTAATGCTCCCAGAGTAATAAAGAGATCAAAGTGCTACAAATCTCATTGAGAATTCTGTTCACTTACAGCTGCTATTTAATTTAATCACATTGTACTCAAGAGGAGAAGGGTCAAGTGGGTTTTTGAAGATTTGGTACTTAGCTAAAGGTGTAAACTTATGCTAAAATCTTTTTTTTTTCTTTTTAGTAATTATATCCCTACTTTTAATACCAGGAGGTCCTTATCTCTGATATACGCAATCCAGTAATTTTTTAGTTAATTAAAAAGTAAGTTCATCTATAAAATGTACAACTCTCAATGCATAACTACTTTAAATATCTTCTTTAATAGTCACATAAACAGCACACACAAGGTTATCAGAGGCCTGTAAGTTCCCAACTGGAGTGCTACAAGACTTTATATATACACTAGAATCTCTTATCATTTATAAATGAGATTTTTAATAAATTTTTATAGTTAAAACTAATTAAATTTTTCGGGGTAACACTGGTTAACATAACTATACAGGTTTCAAATGCTCAATTCTGCAATACATCTCTGTACTCTGCACTGTGTGTTCCACACTTTAAGTCAAGTCTTGGCCCATCACCAGTTATACCTATACCCTCCTCCACCTCTAACCTCACCACCCCTAGCAATCACCGTACAACACATTAGTTTTTGTGTATTTTTTAAGTGAACTGAAAAGTGAAAGATTATTGAAAAGCAATCTGAGAACTGAATAATGTAAATCTTTTTTTTTTCCTTTTTGACCTCATCCTCAAATATTTTACAACAAAGTCATCCACACTAATTCAGCAGATTTTTTTTGCCATTTTTCTTCATTGAGTCAGCTGAAAATAATGAATAAAATCTCCATAACACAACTCCCTTTCCAGCATTATATGTGCTTGGTTTGCACCCACTTCAAGTATGTAATTTCAAATAACTTGATATAACTGGTTTAGCAACTATTATTGTTTGAATATTTATTAGTAAACATTTTCTTACCTCTCCCTTGTGCTGTGGGCAGAGAATGCTTTCATACCTCACTGATTTTGGTCAGTAGAAATTTAGCAGGTATGATTTCAGGGGTAAATGTCTCCTCTTTCTTAGTTGTTCTGGCTGGCCTAAGAATTAAATTGACATGGGAAAGATTAACAGAAAAAAAAAACCCAAATGTATTATGTATGTACATATAGGAGAGTTCTGTAAAAATATGGAAACCAGTGGCAAGTTGGGCAGATGAGGCTTCTATGCCAGTATGAGCTAAAAAGATGGAGTTTGAGACTTCAAAGTAGAGAAAATGAATTCACGTGGAGATATAAAAGTGAATGTCTGGTACATAAATCTTTGCTGGGTCATCTTTAACAATGGGACACAAAGAGAACTTTAATCAAATAGGCCTTGCTCGGTTCCACCCAGTTTATCACACACTAGTTCATATTAATTTACAGTTATTCATGATGATAGCCTTTTTCCTTCAGCAGGTTCTTCATCTAAATTCTTTCAGGCATTTTGAAGGTAAGTCAAAGGTCCTTCCTGAGTCTTTTGTTTTTTGAAAATACCAGCACAAAATAATCAATATATCAAAGATGCATATTTGGGGGTAGAAAACTCTTCCTGTTCACTTGAAATACACTTGTTTTCTTGCTCTTCCAGCATCGTAATGAAAGTACATCTTCTGTGTGGCTGTCGCTGCAAGAAGAATGAGAAATGCATTGTGGTAAGCTACCCCAGCAGACTGACAGATGTATAAGAAAAAATATAAGAAATGCCACTGTGTTTTGAGTTATTTGTCATAACTCAGTAGGGGAATTCAAGAGAAATAAACTCCAATGATTTTAAGAAAGCATCCAATTCAATTTGTTAAATGACAAATGTTTGGACTAATGGAGTCATACTAGCTGTAAAACATATCATGGAATCAAAAAATAAAACTGGGAGGAATTATATTTCCATTCATCCTGGTTTTTGTATCTTTTTCTTATATTGTTTTCCTTTCTAATCAAAAATAATTTGGTCAACAGTGCTTACCATCATAATGTTGAAGTTAAAGATCCTGAATACATGGCATAGTGTTATTTCAAAGTTAATAAAGAAAAATCATACATTGTTTTCCTAGAGCCATAATTGTCAAAGGCATTCAATAAAATTACTTTCTCAAAATCTTAGTGAGCTAGAGATCTTTGTTGTAAATGTCCCATTACTCAGGGTGCTCAATATTTTGTAGCCTGATTTACTATCTTATCACTGTGCCCATCTTAGGTATCCTCCCTATTTCTTTTGAACCATGCAAATGTTCTCTTGTTAAAATAACACATTTCTATATTCCTCCATGGTAATGCCACAAAGTATAACATCAATTCACTGCAGAGGACCACTGACCATGACTAAGGCACATTTTCATGTGACAGTCCTCATGAAGCATATTCTGGGCTCCTGCCCTCCAGCCTGCTCCATGCTCAGTAGATCTTATTCAATCACCATAACTTTTCATAGCTAGCTGTTTTAGTGAAACAAGAAAAAAGAATATACTTCTCCATATCTCAACCACTCTATCTGACACTTTCCTTGAGATGATTGAATTTACTGTGCCTCATACACCTCTTTCTTATTCATTCAAAAATTTAGAGACTACCTTCTACATACCAAGTATCATTAAAGGGTCTGAAATACAGCAATAAGCACAACATAAAATAACACCTGGCTTCAAAACAATATATTATAATCCAAATACAAAGTGTAGTAGAAATGGTGAAAATTAAAATATCCCAAAATTGGTAAAATACCAATTTTTTTCCCATCAAATCAGCAGATGTAGTATATTTCTAATCTCTACTTACCACTAAAATAACTATCTGGTCCTTCAGTGAAAGAAAAACAGTAAAGATGAATGTGCTATCATGTACTCCAGTTGGACAGCAAACTGGGAGGAATTCACAGAGAGTCAAAATACATTTTTAAAAAAGATACATTAGCAATGTATGGGGATTTTTATTTAACTCTCCTTTTGAGTATCCTAAGGAAACTAGCTATGATCTAACATAATTATTCAAATAAAATGTGTTTATTTAAATTAATTATATAAAGATAAAAGGAACTCAGTATCCAAAGATAATGATTTTGGGTAAAGTTTTTCATAATATTATTAAAATGGAAAAATGTGAGGCTATTGAAATTGTAAATCTATAATTACATAGAAACCTTTGTATATTACTAATTTTAGAGATTATGCACACATTTTTTTCTGAAAAATATTCATGAAAATATATAATACATATGTAGCAACACAAGAATTCAGATAATATAGTATATTATTTTAGCCTTAAACAAGAGCACAGCAATAAAACTACATATTTTTTCTATTGTTTATATAATGTGATATTAAAAACTATTTTGAGATGATGTCAGAGTAATGGCAGCATGAGAGATACTCCTGATTTCTCCCTTTGAAATTGCAACAAGTTGAACAACTATAATACAATAAAGGAACTGAAACTGGGCTTGCAGGCTTGCCTGAGAGATTCATGCACCAAATGCACTAAAGATGGGAAGAGTTAAGAAAAGGGGTGGAAAATAAAATACACTTGCAGTCAGCTCTAGATAGAGGAGAGACCCCAACTGATCAAGTTTGCCTACAGTAGCTCCAAAGAGAGAAGAAGCCTGGAGTGACTGGGATTTTCTCTGCTGGGGCTATGGAGAGGGATAAAGACCTGAGTGACTGGGTCTCCTTTTTTTGGAAGAAGCAGAGTGGTAGAGGGGGAAGATATTGAACCAAAACTGTGTCAGAACAAGGGGTCACAGCCAGTGTTTCCGTGGTCTGCCCACAGCCTGCACTCAGTGCAGAGAGAAAGAAAATCAAAGTGCAACCATATCTGCTTCCCAGATCCCATCTCACTCCCCCATAGCTAAATCTCCAAAGCCACTCTATCCCCTGAAGAACAGAGGAGTTTTGTGTCTGGTCCTCTGGCCTGCTGGGACATGAAGAAGAGCACCTGGAGGCTTAAGATTACTATTACTAAAGACATAAAGCCCTCACAACACTCCCTAACCACCAATGCAACTGCAGCTCTGCCTTAATCATTGTGATAGCAACATTTCAGAGGTCAGCTCAGGAATTTAATAGAGCTAAAATTTGTAACACAGTGTCACTTACTGGATTCTTCCTTAATGGAACAACCTCCCAAAACTGAATATATTTTCTTTTTCTTACTTTTTCTCTTGAACTTTATTTTCTTTAATTTCTATATTTTTATTCTTATTTTTATGGGTTTTCTTTGTTGGTTTTTGCTTATTTTTCTTTTTTGCTATTTTTTTGGAGTTTTCTTATTTTTACTTGTCATTATTTTTTATATTTTATATTCTATTTTTTACTTTTACTTGTTTTTTTGCTACAGTTATTAACAACATGACTCTCAAATACCATTAAGAAAAAAAATCAAATACCATGGCTACTGTAAAGCCAGTATCCAGGGCCAGGGCCACTATCACAGCAGCCTGGCCCATGCAGGTTCGCATTGGATTCGGACAGTCGGTAAAGAAACAGCGGAGCCAAAAACTGATGGGCCATAGTCTTTAATTCTAGCTTGCACCTGGCAGGCAAGTAAAAATACACACTGGGCTCCAAAACCCAGTCACATTCAGTGCTCACAAAGCCACTGACTTATCCGAGTTTCCTAGAATCAAAGGTTTCTAGCTCACCAGTTTTATTCACCTCTGTTCCCCATCTCCTTCCTTATCCCAAATACAAACTCTACACAAACTGGCATCTCACTCAGCACTCTGCCATCTTGGCTGCTTCTCCTGGCCCCCTCCACGTGGCCTCCTTCTGCTTCTGGCTCTACTCTCTCCGCTCTCTCATGCTAACCTCAGGAACCAAGAGCACAAACTCCCGTTTTGCCCCCACTTTATACTGTAGCTTCACAACCTCTAGTCCAATGTACAAAGTAGGGAAGCCTCTAACACAAAGTCACCTCTGAGGCATGATTGGATTGTACCACCCTACATCAAAAAGGATGGGAAAGGCTTAATCCCAAAACCAAGCCCCAAGCTACAAGGATCCCCAACACACATTAATATCACCTGGGCAACGGCCTCATGTGGGCAGCACCACCTTTAGCAAAGTGAGCATAATACATTTTATCTGCCCAACAATACATAAGACAGAGACATAGTTCAGAAAATAAATTAAAAATCTTCAGAAAAAAATTTAAATCACATGGAAACTTGAATTTAAAAGATAGAGAATTACAATTTGAAGTTCTGAAAACACTCAAAGAGATGTCAGAAAACACTGATAGTCAATTTAATAAGCTCAAATAACAAATTAATAAAAAAAATCATTGCTTCATCAAGGAGATTGAAACTTAAAAAATAAAAAAGTGATAAAGAACTCAATACATGAATTGAAAAATGAGGTAACATGTTTAGCTAATAGAGCAGGCTAGCTAGAGAAAAGAATCAATGACATTAAAGACAGGCAACTAGAGATGCTACAAGAGAAGAAGAGAGAGACTCACAAATTGAAAAAAAAAATGATAGAGTTCTACAAGAAATGTCTGACTTCATCAGAAAGAGCAATATGAAAATAATGGGTATATCAGAAGAAGAAGAGAGGAAGAAGGGAATGGAAAGCCTATTCCAACAAATAATTCATGAGAACTTCTCAAACTTATGGAAAAAGTTAGGTCCCTAAACCCAAGAAGCAAACAGAATACTGAGTTACCTCAATTCAAGCAGATATTCTCCAAGGCACATCATAACAAATTATCACAAATAAATGACAAAGAAAGAATCTTCAAGACAGCTAAGGAAAAGAAGAACATAACATATAGAGGAAGGCCCATTAGGTCACCATTAGACTTTTCAGCAGAAACTCTACAACCCTAAAGAGAGTGGACCCAAACATTTAAAGTACTGAAAGAGAGGAATTACCAGCCAAGAATACTATATTCATCAGTTATTTTTCAAATATGAAGGATAAATAAAAATTTTGCAGACCTCCAGAAGCTGAGGGAATTTATCACCAGAAAAACCCCACTGCAGAAAATATTCCAGGGGGTTATTTGACCAGACACAAAGAACAAAACAATTAAAACTACTAGTAAAAGCTTCACTAGGGTAACAATAAAAACAAGGATAATCAGTGACAACAATAATAAAAAGGAGAGAGGAAAATGATCTGCAGTAGCAAAATAAGATAGAGTTCAGAGGGCCTCATAACAAAATGGACTCTTATACATATGACATTATTTCTCTTAATAACTTAATGGTGGGTAACAACTCAAGAAAAAGCCACTATGGAAATACATAGCTTACAAAAAAATAAAGAAAGAAAAAGGAAAAGAAATATGGAATACCACCAAACAAAAACAATTGACAGAAAAACAAAAAAGAAGAACCAAAGGAAACACAGAGTTACTAAAAAACAAAACATAAATTGGCTATAAGAAATCCTCAAGGGATGCCTGACCAGGTAGTGGTGCAGTGGAGAGATCACTGGACTCACATGCAGAGGACCCAGATTTGAAACCCTGAAGTTGCAGGTTTAAGCACAGACTCATCTGGTTTGAGCAAGGTTCACCAGCTTGAGTGAGCAGTCACTGGCTTGAGCACGAGATCATAGACATAATCCCATGGTTCCTAGCTTGATCCCAAGGTTGCTAGCTTGAACAAGGGGTTATTTGTTCTGCTGTATCTCCCCCCTCCCCATTCAAGGCACATATGAGAAAGCAGTCATTGAACAACTAAGAAGCTGCAATAAAGAATTGATGCTTCTCATCTCTCTCCTTTCCTGTCTGGCTGTCCCTATCTGTCCCTCTTTTTGATTCTCTCTCTGTCTCTGTCAAAAAAAAATCCTCAAGTGGCAATAATTATCTTAAATGTAAATAGACTAAACTCATCAATAAAGAGGCATGGAATAGCAGATTGGATCAAAAAGCAAAACCCAATCATATGCTGCCTTCAAGAGACACATCTAAGCTGCAAAGATAAAAGTAGACTCAATGAGAAAGGTTGGATAATGATTTTGCAAGCAAATAATACTCAAAGTAAAGTAGATGTAACCATACTCATATCTGACAACACTGACTTCAAGGCAACAAAGGTAACCAAATAAAGATAGACATTTCATAATGAAAAGGGGACAATGTATCAACAAGACATATTTCATGCACCAAATCAGGGAGCACCAAAGTATATAAGACATCTATTAAATGATCTAAAAATAGAAGCAGAGAGAAACACTCATACTTGTAGGACTCAACATATTATTAACAGCTTTAGATAGATCAGCCAAACAGAAAATCAATAAAATAATATCAGCTTTAAATGGCAAACTGGACCTAGTAGACATAATAGATATTTACAGGACATTTAACCCCAAAATGTCAGATTATACATTCTTGCCCAGCGTGCATGGAACATTATCAAGGATAGACCATAGGTTGGGCAACAAAAAACTAACATCAACATATTTAGTAAGATTAAAATTATACCAAGCATATTTTCTGATCATAAGACTTTGAAAATAAAATTTAACAGCAAAAATAAAGAAAACCACAAAAAATGTGGAAATTAAACAACATACTTCTAAAAAATAAATGAGTCAAAGAAGAAGCAAAAGCAGAGGTCAAAACATATATACAGGCCCTGGCTGGTTGGCTCAGTGGTAGAGTGTCAGCCTGGCATGCGGGAGTCCCGGGGTCGATTCCTAGCCAGGGCACACAGGAGAAGCACCCATCTGCTTCTCCACCCCTCCCCCTCTCCTTCCTCTCTGTCTCTCTCTTCTCCTCCCTCAGCCAAGTTGGCCCGGGCGCTGAGGATGGCTCTGTGGCCTCTGCCTCAGGCACTAGAATGGCTCTGGTTGCAACAGAATGATGCCCCCTGGTGGGCGTGCCGGGTGGGTCCCAGTCAGGCGCATGCAAGAGTCTGTCTGACTGCCTCCCCATTTCCAACTTCAGAAAAATACAAAAATATATATATATATATGTATATATATACACACACACAGACAAATAAAAATGACAACATGACATATCAAAATTTCTGGGATGTAAGAAAAGCAGTAATAAGAGGGAATTTTATATTATTACAGCCTTATATCAAGAAACAAGAGATCTCTGGCCAGTTAGCTCAGCAGTAAAGTGTCGGCCTAGATTTTAAAAGCCCCAAATTGATTCCTTGTCAGAGCACACAGAAGAAATGCCTATCTGCTTCTTCACCCTTCTTTCTTTCCTTTCTCTCTATCTCTCTTTCCCTTCTGCAGCCAAGGCTCCATTGGAGCTGAATTGGCCTGGACGCTGAAGATGATTCCATGGCCTCTAGCTCAGACACTAGAATGGCTCCAGTTATAACAGAGCAATGCCCCAGATGAGCAGAGCATTGCCCTCTAGTGGACATGCTGGGTGGATCCCGGTTGGATGCATGCAGCAGTCTGTCTCTCTGCCTCCCTGCTTCTCACTTCAAAAAAATACAAAAAAAAAAGAGAAACAAGAAAGATCCCAAGTAAACAACCTACCTTTACATCTTAAAGAACTAGAAAAAGAAGAACAAAGGCAATACAAAGTCAGCATAAGAAAAGAAATAGTAAAATTTAGAGCAGAACTAAATAATATAAAGAACAAAAAAACAAAAAAAAATTAATTCAATGAAGAGTTGGTTTTTTGAAAAGGTCAATAAAATTGACAAACCCCTGGCTGGATACACTAAGAAAAAAAGACAAAAGACTCACGTAAACAAAATCTGAAATTAAAAAAAAAAAATTACCACAGACTTCAAAGATATACAAAGAATCATACTAGAATACTATCAAAGATTATATGCCACCAAATTTAACGATATGGAAGAAATGGGTAAATTCCTAGGACTATACTATCTTCTTAGACTGAGTCATGAAGAATTGAAAAAACCTAATAGACCTAGAAGCGGAGAGGAAATAGAAACAACTTTCAAAAACCTGCTCTAAAATAACAGTCCAAGACAAGAAGGCTACACTAGTGAATTCCACAAAACATTCAAAGAAGATTTGGTACCTATTCTCAAAGTCTTTCAAAAAATAGAAGAAGCAAAACTCCCTAACACATTTTATGAGGCTAACATAACCCTGATACCAAAACCTGGCAAGGATAACACAAAAAAAGAAAACTACACATCAATATCTCTAATACATATGCAAAAATCCTAACAAAATACTACCAAATCAAATAAATTATACATTAATAAATAATACATTATGATCAAGTGGGATTCATTCCAGGAGCACAAGGATGGTTTGATGTTATACACCACATCAACAATACAAAGAACAAAAATTGTATGATCCTATCATTACATGCAGAAAAGGTTTTCGGTAAGATATGACGTCCATTTATATTTAAAACACTCAATAAAATGAGTATAGAGGGAAAGTACCTCAACATAAAACAGGTCATATATGACAAACCAACACTTAATACCATAATAAATGGTTAAAAGTCAGGAACAATACAAGGCTTCCCACTCACTCCACTCTTACTCAACAAAGTCCTGGAACTTTTAGCCAGAATAATCAGGCAAGAGAGTGAAATAAAAGGAATCCATATTGGGAAAGAAGAAGTAAAAGTCTCACTTTTTGCAGATGTCATTAACCTGTATATAGAAAACCTCAAAGACTCCACTGAAAAACTATTAAAAATAATAAACTAATACACTAAAGTTACAGGATACAAAATCAATATACAAAATTCTATTGCATTTCTGTATGCCAATGATGAAACATCAGAAAATGAACTAAAAAAAGAAATTCCTTTTACAACTGCAACAATAAAAAAATAAAATAATTAAGAATAATTTTAACAAAGGATGCAAAGGGCCTATATACTAAAAACTACAAAGCATTATTGAAAAAAATTTAAAAAGACACAATAAAATGGAAAAAATGTTTTATGTTCCTGGGTTGGAAGAATCAATATAGTTAAAATAGCCCTATTACCTAAAGCTATATATAAATTTAATGCTATTTTTATCAAAATCTCAATGTCATTTTTAAAAGAAATGACACAAAATCATCGGTTTTGTATGGAGTCATAAAAATCCCCTAGTAGTCAAAGCAATTTTGGAAAAAAGAATGAAACTGGAGGTATCACATTACCTGACTTCAAATTATACTGCAGAGCCACAGTAATCAAAACAGCATGATATTGGCAGAAAAACAGACATACAGGCCAATGAAAGAGAGTTGAGAGTCCAGAAATAAAACCACATAGACAAATAATCTTCTACAAAGGAGCAAAAGTACATAATGGAGAAAGAAAGCCTCTTCAATAAATGGTGCTGGAAAAATTGGAAAGCTACATACAAAAGAATGAAACTTTACTAGTTTGGTCCCCTGCACAAAAAAAACTAATTCAAAATCAATCAAGGACCTAAATATAAGAACTAAAACAATAAATTACATGGAGGAAAACAGAGGTACTAAACTTATGGACCTTGGTCATATAGAACAATTTTTGAATTTGTCCTCAAAGGCAAGAGAAGTAAAAGCAATAATTACCCTAAATGTAAATGGAATGAACTCATCAATAAAGATGTACAGAGTACCAGATTGAATCAAAAGTAAAACTCAACTGTATTCTGCCTTCCACAGACACATTTATGCTGCAAGGATAAAAGTAGACTCAAAGAGAAAGGTTGGAAAATGAGTCTCCAGCAAATAATACCCAAAGTAAAGCAGATGTAGCATACTCATAGAAATAGGTATTTCTCTAATCAGAAAAAGCTAAGACCTGTATAATTTCATTCATAGTGGGGATATAAAACTGAGACTCATGGGCATAGATACAAGTGAAATGGTTACCGGGGAAGAGATTTTCTGGGTGGGGTGGCAGTGCTGTAAAGAGGGACAAGTATGTGATGACAGAGAGTAATTTGACTTTGGATGATGGGTACACAACACAATCAATACTTGAAATGCTACAGAGATGTTTACCTGAAACCTATGTGCTCTTCTTCATCAATGTCACCCCATTAGATTTAATTTTCTAGATAAAAAGTTGTATATTTTTCTTTTTCTATGAATTAGAAAGCTATAAATATATATTAATTATAATCAAATATTAACATGCATTTATGTGCTTAATATTAAAACAATACATTCAGTAATTATACCCACTATTTTGTAAAATTAAAACAATTTGATATACTATTTAGGAAAGAATTGGAAATCTTCATATTTTTCTGTCTCAAATTTAAATAATAAATATATAAGAAAATACAAATGATGCTCAGTATATATTAGCATTCTTTAGCAATTAACCCATTTTTACTTTCACTTTCATCATATTGCTCAACTTGTTAAGCGTTTTTCAACAATTGAGTATATAGTAGTGTCCACTTTCCCTAAAACAGAAATATTTTGCTTAGGCAACTTATTTTCTGTTTATATAAAAATGTTGCCATCATTGCCCATAAAATGAAGTGTAGCTTCCTAATGATAACTGAGAGTTGGCTGTTTTCTGACAGAAAACTAAAGCAAATCTTTGAGTTGAATATTTTATTAATATTCAATGAGCTTATTTGTGAAGATGCAAGCTGCCTTCTATGAGAAAGATAAGACTGCAGTTATGGCTAAAACTTTATATTGGCTTGTCACAGACCATTCCACCATGATCTATCATTTACCTGAATTCTAAGGAAAACATTAAACAAAACATAGGAAAATAAAATATATAAACAAAACCCCTAGAGTCTGTCAGTGAAAAAAAATAAAGACTTCAATTTCTATTTCAAAGAGATGCTAATTATTTAAATAAACTTACTGAGATGTAAGTCTTAATTCCTCTCTCTAAATGCCTAATACTTCAATTTGATATGTAACTCTTCCATGGTGGAGGTTTTATAGTTATTTTGCCAATTTTTTAAAACTAATAATCTACTATCAATAGATATCATCTCTTGAGTTTGTTTAAAATTTTAATTTGCAAATAAAATCTGTTTAAATAACCATCTCACCTGTAAAATTTTATAATGCTGAGTTAAATGTTCATAGAAAGCATCTCTTTTACTCTGTTTGTCTGTTCATTGTTAATACTAAGATCAGCAATGCTCTTCCCCCCATCCATTATATAATACCTGAGACTATTAACTATTATGACATGACTTTTTACTTTTCTAAGACTAATAATCAATTAGCTATTATATGTGGTTATTCATTTGCATAATTTCAATGACAGTGCAGAATTTATACAAAATTTAAAGAATTTAATTGCCTAATATGTGATTTGTGACTTAGTAGTCTATGTCCAAAACACTTCACGGACTTATATAACTCCCCTGACTACTATTTTTGCAGTTTTTCTCTATATTCTTTTTGATAGGTATGTGTAAATGTAGTAAGTTGGCTCCATTGAAAGAAACATTTACTTTATTTACACTGAATTACACTACCTTATTACTGGGAGAAATCACTACATTTATACTTCTCAAAGTTTTCATCACACAAGTTCTGAACATTCTCTTTTTTTTCTTTTTTTTTAGACTTTATTTATTTATTTTAGAGAGGAGAGAAGAGGAGAGAAAGAGAGAGAGAGAGAAGAGGGGAGGAGCAGGAAGCATCAACTCCCATATGTGCCTTGACCAGGTAATCCCAGGGTTTTGAACCAGCGACCTCAGCATTCTAGGTCAACGCTTTATCCACTGCACCACCACTGGTCAGGCTGAACATTCTCTTTTATTAACAACATAAACTCTTGATTCATAATCTTATTTTTGTGTGTGTATGTATTGTCAAATATTTTTCAGACAACTTAGCCTTTCTTCCAAGTTAAACTAAATTAGTCTGTTTCTCCACCTTTGATATCACTGGAATATAGTTTTCCTGATTTTAACACTAACATTTGTAAGTTGTATTGTAATGACTCTTAAAAAGTCTAACATTGGTCAAGATTTCTTATGGGATTATGATGACCAAGATATATTATTTAGTTAACTATGTTCCAACTTGTTCTTTCTGGCATATTTCACTCTAGCAATTTAATGACATCAACATGTGTGGTTTTCTTTCTCCACTTATTTTCTTTAAACATGGAAGATTTTTCCTTTTAGCTTCCTTTTTATCTCATTTACCAGAGTCACTCACCTTTGCCCTTTAAATATTTACATACTATTTTGTGTGCTAGATTTCCCTCCTGTCTTTAACTTTTTAACCAATATTAATATTACTTATATTGCTATGTAAGTATATCAGCATGCTATTATTTTATTAAAACATAATGCATATGATCTAATAAAACTGTGATATTTTGTTTTATCATATCTCATCTTTGATATCTTAGACTAGTGTTTTTTAAAGATTATAGACCCAATGATCTTAGTCAAATTTGCTTATGCTCAGAGTGATTTCTGCCTTAGCAGTTCCCAAAATAATTCTTCCATTTTCACCAGTTCCCGTGTAAAATTGATGAAAATTACTGCTGTAAAGTTTAGACCTGCTATCAGATAATGGAGGACATTAAGTTAAAGAACAATCATAAAAGGGAGAAAAAAGACAACATGATATATAGAAACTGCAAAATCTTTACATCAGTAATAAATTGTGTCATCTGAACCAATGTTATAAAGTAGCATACCTTAATTCCGCGAGTTACGTAGAGACACCAAGGCAGGATACAAAAGTTTTAGGAGGAGATTTATTAATAAGTTGGCTACATATGATTTACACGGGGTATAGCTAACCCAAATTGTGCAGCCTAGAATATAGCTCTGAGGCTAGTTATATACACTTGATCACATACAGGTAAGGGGAAAAAGGAGGGGGAGTATGACACAATAGTCAATTATTAACATGCTTACAACATTTGTCTATAGGATCTATTAAAAGGAAAAACAATCTGTTCTTACATGTTAAAACTTACAAGGTAATATAATAGCAATAAATGTCATTTTACATATCAATACAATAGCAATAAATGTCGTTTTACATATTAAAGACATTCCCAAATCTTCTAGTGTCTACCCCCATTCTTGTCTCCACAGCGAAATGGTTAGCTTAGGATAAGGAGAGAGGTAAAGTGAAAAGACTCTTGGAAACCCAACAAGCTAGTCCCGGCTTGTTTAGTTTACAAGTTTTTATACATATAAAAGATTTCAAGGGGGATGATTATTAGAAAGCATATAAAATGTTACAGAATGCAGGTTTTACAAGCAAGGGGGAGTGGGTTCGTGATCCCTTTGTCGAGGTATGCTTCACTCTCAGGACTCCAGGAGGAGAGGAAGAGTTAAAATTGGTGTAGAATATGTAAACATTGTCTCCTAAAGGATCTTATTGAAGGGGAAGAGGAAGTTCTTTGTTGTCTAGCAAGTAGTGGCCTCAGTCCTTCCAGAGAACTATAGTTAAACTATGATTAGTTACTAACTTTTTTTCTTTTCATAAAGGAAGGGTAAAAGGGCCTGACTCTTCCTTCCAAAATACTAATGTTAATTTTTGCAATTCTTTGGCACCTTATCACACCAAAAGTTGAAAAACACTGATCTAGACTAAGTTCTTTGTCCTATGAATACTTATTTCTCCAAATTGATGGACATTGGCTAATCATAATTTTATCAATTATCAGAATCATTATGTATATTGGTCATATAAATATTTGGGATTTTTTCAGTACCTCTTGTCTAATTTTTCAAATTTGACAGAAAGAAGAAAAAAATCATATTTAAAAATATATATTTGCTCATATTCCAAAATACAGCAAATGCTTTAGTTTATTTTTTAATATTTTATTTACTTATTTATTTTGAGAGAGGTAGGGAGAGAGAGAGAGAGAAAGAGGAACACTGAGTTGTGCCTATATAGGCCCTGACCAGAAAATCAATCCAGCAACATCTGTACTCAATTCTTTAATTTAGTAAAATAAAACCATAAATAATGTGTTTATAAAAAATAGATATATTTTAGCTATATGGTTGTAAAGCTACTGAACCATGGCCACCATCACAGCTACCTCGCCCATACAGGTTCACATTTGATTTGGACAGACGGTAATGAAACAATGGAGCCAAGAACTGGTGGGCCATTAACTTTAATCCTAGCTTGCACTTGGCGAGCAAGAAATACACACAGTGGGAAAACACTTCCCTTTCCATTCAGGCCTCCAAAGCCACTGACTTATCCGAGTTTCCCTAGAATCAAAGGTTTGTACCTCATCAGCCTTATTCACCTCTGTTCCCCATCTCCTCTCTGCACAAACTAGCTTCTTCTTCAGCACTCTGCCATCTTGGCTGCTTCTCCTCTCCTCCATGTGGCCTTTCTCTGATCTCCTCTAGCATGGGCTCCTTGCCTCATTTTATAGTGTAGAAATCAAAAACGTTTAATCCAATATACAAACAAAGAAGTCTCTGATACAAAGCCACTTATCTGAGGCATGAATGCAATTTCTCATAAGAGTGCACCACCCCCTATCATGCAACAGTCAAGGATGTGGGGAAAAGCTTTGTCTTAAAACTAAGCCTTAGGGTATAAGGACCCTGCCTGCTTACAGCCTGTCCCCCACATCCAATGCAAAGTATAAGTGAGCAATCATATATATCATATTTATAAACTTATTTGACCAACAATGGTAAATTACAGTAGAACAGTTCATTACATTTGGCATCTAAAAACATACAAATTTGATTCAATGTGGCTTTTTCCAAAAGGACCCTAAAAATGCATCTAAATCCAATTTATATGGAAAATGCAAGTAACAAAACTATTATTTTTGTACAGAAGTTATTTCTTAAATATACTAAATTACTTATTATTCTCAATTATCTTCACTGCTTCATAATAAATTCCTAAGAAAGTAAAATAAAATAAAAAGAAAATGAGATGGCATTATTATAGCTCATAAGCTATAATATATCCAGTTGGAGACAATTTGTCTTAACTTTTTGTTTTATCATATAGTTTTAGCTTATAGAGTACTTAAAGAATAGAAAATTTTACCCAAAGATACATATTTCTGGTCTCTGTTGCAAAAATCAAAAGATGAGACAAGACATAATTGTTACATGTCTTTTCAAATCCTTGGCAGTCTCTAGTCTAACAGTACTTGTAATTGTGCACATTAATTTCAAACTCTTAAGTTTTCTCTTTTCTACCTCTTGTAATATGTGCAAAGTCTTTCACAAGTTAAAAAATGCTAAATTATCTTAAATGCAGTTGATTAATGTCTTTAGAGTTAGATTTATAACAATGTAGAAAATATTGCTTAAGCAATATTCAGAAATTTCAATTAGTGCATTTTTTGCAACCAAAATTAGAGTAAATCAAGCTTGTTTTAAAACAATGAATTGTGCTTTATAAATCCTCATTGTTGTAATAAGTAATGAAGTTTCATATATAAAAATATTTTTTTGTATTTGATCATCAAATACAATACAAATATTTGTTAATCAGAATAGGAAAAAAATGTATTTAATTTAACTGTAATATTCAGATACATCTTTACCAATGAAGATGTCAGTTTGAACGTGTTTATCATAAGCATTTATACATGACCAAACTCTAATGCAATTTCCTTAGCAATTGATACCCTCCAGGGTATGAATCATTCCTGATGACAAATGTGTGTAAAGAATGTCAACATACTTTTTCTAAATAATTTAATGTGCTTATTTATTAGGAATTTTATTTTCTATTGCTATCCAACAAATTACCACAAACTTAAAGGTTTAAAAGCCAACAATTTTTAGCTCACAGTTCTCTATGTCAGTGTCCTAAGGCATGGCTATATATTCTGTTTAGGATACGGCAAGGCTAAAATTCAAGTCTCAGCTGGGTTGAGTTCTCATTTGGAGACTTTAGGGGATAATCTACTTCTAAGTTATTTGTTGTTGAAATAACCTCATTTCTTGAGTTGTAGGATCAAGGTCCCCACTTACTTGGTGACTCTCTGCCAGTGGTTTCAAGATGCTACTTTCAGGGTTGTTGTTTTTTTATATATAACCCCATAGCCAGTTCACAAACAGATGTTTCCTTTCTTCTAGGTCAATCTGACTTTTCACTTTTCAGCTACCTGGAGAAAACTTTTTCTTTTATATGATTGGGGCATGCTTTGATCATCTCCTTATGTTATGATTGACTATACCATAAATATAACCTAATCATGGGAGTAAAACCATCATTTCTACAGACCCCAGCACTTTCCAGGGCATGTACACATGAAGAGGAAAACCTTAAGAGTATTGATAATTCTGCATGCTGCAGGAATATTCACAGTTAAATTATGTTGTTGTATAGTGATGTGTATATTTTATTAATCTTATCTCATAAATAAATATATGTGTTCCTACATGAATTTATTTATTTTCTTCTATTTTTTCAATAAGCTCACTTTTTACCACTTTCACTACCTGGGGATGTTTTGAGGAGCCACTGAGCCATTTCACCCACAGGTGTTGTAAAGTACCAAAGGCTACAGAATTAATATTAATATTTTAGGAGGCTTGGAGAACATTTTATTAATTTGGATTAAGGTGTGCAGAGAAATTGTGAGAATAGTCTCTGTACTGTGTGATTGGCATAACCAGGATGGCCCTTGGCATTGTATTGAAAATGCAAGGGGAGGAAAACATGGATTCCCAGACATTCCACCACACCTGTGGGGAAAGGGGTGAATGGCTAGCCAGGTGCAGGAAGAGAAAAGCCAAAATAAACCTTTTCTTATAGCAATGAGTCATTTGCGGGCATTTGTCCCCACTGAAACTACCTCTCCTATGTAAATGTGTGTGTGACTCTGGACAGAGAGATAGCAGATAAACACTAGATAATATAGGAATGCCTTTAATATGTAAAGAGACATCTTTCTACCATTGTGTTGGCTTGTAAACTTTGTTTTCCCCAAAATGATGTATAGCTTGCAAATTAAACGTGGTCCTATCATGTTAAAGGATATATGACTATAACCAATAGTGGTAAGGGGCTCCTAATTGCAATTTTTGCTTCTGTACTTCCCACTTACAAAACTATAAAAACTAAGTAGAACAAAGGGCCGGCGCACTCTCCCTCAGATTTCTGTCAGAGCTGCCGCCGCTTGGCCAAGCTAAACAATAAAGCTTTGGTGTGTAAACTACGGACCTTATTTCTGTCTTTCATGTTTTGGGTCCCTCCGAATTTGGATTAACAATTTGTTGCCTTTTTTCAAAATTCTGATTCTAATTAGCCTTAAAATGGGGAAAATCAGTTTAAGAAAAAGGATAAAATCCTGTGTTAAGTAAAAATGTAAGAATCTTTGTTCTATTGGAGTTTCCTTTAATACTTAAAATTAATGAATTTTTAGTATGTCCTGATAATGCAAGTTTTGTTTACTTGGAGATGTTTTGGTTGTCAGCAGTTAAGCCTTTATCATACAACATTTTAGAAGAATTTCTAGATATGTGGTATATTACTATTTACTGTGAGGAGCCCTGAGGAGCCACTGCGCCACCTCACCCGCAGGTGTTGTAAAGACCAACAGCTACAGAATCAATATTAATATTTTAAGAGGCTTAAAGAACATTTTGTTAATTTGGGGTAAGATGTGCAGAGAAATTTTGTGAATAATCTCTATACTGTGTGATTGGCATAAAACCAGGATGGCCCTTGGCATTGTATTATAAATGAAAAGGGAAGGAAAACATGGATTCCCTGACATTCCACCACACCTGTGGGGAAAGGGGTGAATGGCTAGCCAGGTGCAGGAAGAGAAAAGCCAAAATAAACCTTTTCTTATAGTGATGAGCCATTTGCGGCATTTGTCCCCACGGAAACTACTTCTCCCATATGAATGCATATAGTTAATGTGTGTGACTCTGGACAGAGAGATGGTGAATAAACATTGGAAAATATAGTAATATCTTTTAATATGTAAAGAGACATCTTTCTATCATTGTGTTGACTTGTAAGTTTTGTTTTCTCCAAAATGATGTATGGCTTGCAAATTGAACATGGTCCTATCATGTTAAAGGGCATATGACTATAACCAATAGTGGTAAAGGGAACCTAATTGCAATTTTTGCTTCTGTATTTCCCGCTTGCAAAACTATAAAAACTAAGTAGAACAAAGGGCCGGCGCACTCTCCCTCAGTTTCTGTTGGAGTTGCTGCCACTTGGCCAAGCTAGACAATAAAGCTTTGGTGTGGAATCGACGGGTTTTGTTCGTGTCTTCAATGTTGTGAGTACCTCCGGATTAGGCTTAACACTGTATTCTTTAAGTGTATTCTGGAATGGTTTTGAGAATGAAATTTGAGTTCTGATTCTTTTTGCATATTCACTTTAAGCTATTAGATTTAAGAATGTAGAGAACATACAAATACTGAATGCTTGGGAATTTTAAAAAATTAATAATGATTGATATTCCCACAAAAAGGCAGAATGGAAGAGTGAAAAAGCCCAAATCTTAGAGTCATGAGACCTGACTTTGCATCTTAAATTCACTACTTTCTGAAATATTGAGGATATTTTATGTCTTTGAATCTTGACTTCCTTTTATTGAAATGGCAACGGAAATAAGTCAGTGCCTTTTTATGGTAATTATGCCATAAAAAATCAGTGTAAACATCAACTGTGATTTCTGAAGATATTTTATTATCAAATGATTTGTTAAAGATTCTACAGAGCATTTCTCAAGTTAATCCTCAACACTTCACTATTGTATCTTTGAGAAGATATTTTATTCCTTATATATTATCTCTTTTCTTCTGCAAAACGTTGGATTTCTCAAGATTTGTTTTTGAATTTGAATCACAGACTGGTGGCTGGCATTTACTGAGAGTACTGCATTAGAATTAGAATGACTACTAGAGAGTGACAAGCAGAGAAAACCTATTTTTTATTCTGGCTTCAAGTTCTGGTAATTTGGGGCACCAATGGAAGCTCTCTTAGTTCCCATCAGAAAGTGCTATTCATAATCCTTATCTGTTGAAGTGTTACAAGGATTAGTATTTGTAAAACATTTTGTAAATCCCAGTTTAAAGCAATTTTATGAGTATCAAAAAATCATTGCTCAAGCTTAATTTTTAACTCTAGAGGAAAGGATATGCATGGGCTCTTTATTATTAAATAAATGTGCTGGATGATCCAGCTTAGTGTGATTGTAACAGCTTACTGGTTAATGTAAATTTTATTCTCATGTTTATTAGTGGAGACTTTTATACTGCAAAATGCACACAGAACTGAGATAATAAAGTTGGGATTTGAACCAGAGTGCTCAAGGCAGTGATCTGAAAAGTAATCTAAAAGAATTTCTATGAGCTATTACAAGCAGAAGTCCCTTTTTCCTAAACCTTTAAAAGGGAAATTACACAATATCACAAGTCTGTTTGGTATTGAGATTTGAATAAAATGTCAAATGTATAAATACTTCCAGCTCTCCTTTCCCTGCCATTTAGATATACCATTAGTTTCCTGTTTCTGTATGATAAATAAATATGAATCATTTTAAGTGGAAAACAGAATTTAAAAACAGTATATAGACTGAGAAGAAAGATGATACTCTAGATATATAAAAAGGAGTGTTTTTTATTCATGAAAACTGAGACTAATATAAAATAAATTTTATTGATAAGAACAGTGGAAACATTAATCTAGAAAAAATTTCATTTTGAAGCACTGTAAAGTGCATTTAGCAATATCATACAGTTGGTGGTTGGAAATACAAACTAAATTTTATGTGAGGATATTATGGAAATAAGGGAGAGCAAACTTTACGTGGAAATATATTCAATTTTACATTGAAAAAATAGAATAGAAATAAAAATACATTGAAAGGCATAAAATAGAATACTATAAAAGCATAAGTCTCATACCCCATCTATTGTCCCTCAACTTCATTAAATATTTCACTTGATTTTCAGCACATCGATGGTGATTAAAAATAATTGTTTAACAGTTAGAGTCCATAATTATCATTATATCATGAATTTTATTTCAATTTTATTTCAAAATGACCTTATTTATGGAGAGACAAGAATAATAGTGAAACAACACCTCAGCAATGGTGAGGTGACTTTAATGAATAAGTATCAAACAGAATACCCTTAAACCAAACCATTCCTTTAATTTCTTTGCCTCAGATTCTTCTTAAGTAGAAATAATTTCTGTATTAGCAAATTGGCAGGATTACTGTATTAAGGCAATGAAATAAGAGGAGAGAAATTACTTTGAAAAGTTAACAAACACATTACATATATAGGATCTAGACTAGGCTGTGTGTATGTTATGCTGACAACTCTTGAAAGAGCCTTTTATTAAAAGAGAGTCCTATGTTTTTTCTTTTATTTCATAGTAAGGGCACTTAATATATTATCCACCCTCTTAGCAACACAGTACTCTTACTACAAAAAGTAATTTTTAAAATTTTTAAAAATTAAGGGAGGTGGGAGGAAACATTTGCAGTGATAGATAAGTTTATGACCTTGATGTGCTCATGATTTTATGGATGTGTACTTATCTTTAAACTTGTCAAATTATATACATTACACATATGCAACTTTTTGTATGTCAATTATATCTTCAATAAAGTGGTTTAAAGGGAAAGAAAAACAGGCCCATAGTGACAGGTATTGAGAACTGTCCCTGCCTGCGATGAGGGCACATATTTTTGAGATTGTTGTGGACAACTGTATAAAAGCAGCCAAACTATGGGTTAGGCTTTATGAGAATCAATGTGGAATGAATATATTCCTTTCCAAGATGTCATAGGAAATGAAAGAAGAGGAAAGGTGGAATATCTTCATATCTTTTTCTGCATAATTTATGAATGAAGGGGAAAAAGTACTTGTTTAAATTTTTAAGAATTAGGCTTGTCTTCTTACAATCATTTTATTTCCAAAACCCCATATAAAACTTGAGATTCATAGGCTTTTTAAAGTATCAATTAAAATTTGAATAGCAGTTCAAATGAATGATTATTAAAATATATGAGATAGATTAGATATAAAGTTCATAAATATTTGTGATTACTTTTGAAAATATAAAGACAATTTTGAGTCTCAAGAATATTTGGTAAATCTTATTGATCAAGTTAGTGAATCCTGTCTCTGTACTTCACACAACTCAAACTTCTGAATTTGTATTCCCTCTAAGTTGTAGTTACAACGTCTACTTGATTGATCTTTTTTTTTTTCTCAAAGATAAGTTATTCCTTGTTTAACCAATGCCTGAATATCTTCTTCTGGAGAAATTTAATAAAGAACTCTAAGCAGAAGTTTCACTTGGGGAAATGCATTCTAGGTAGGTTTTAAACTACTGCAAGGAGAACAAGGTCCTCTTCATTTTTTAAATAGACTACTTTTTAGAGAAGTTCTTGATAGCAAAATTGAGTAGAAAGTTGAAAGTCCCCATAAAACCCTTGCTCTTACACATGCACAACCATCCTATATCTATCAACATACCTTATTAGAGTTGAATATTTGTTTCACTTGAACCTATATTGACCCAAAGTTTAAAGTTTACATTAATGTTTACTCTAAGTGTCATATACTTTTTGGGTTTTGACAAAGTATAATGACAAGTGTCCAACATTTTAATTTCATACATAATTATTTACTGCTCTAAATATCATCACTTCTCTCCTTTGCAAATGTCCCTCCCACTAACCCCTAGCATCTTCTGATCTTTTTATTATTTCTATCATTTTTTTCTTTCCAAGAATGTTATATACTTTGAATCATAGAATATGTAGCTTTTTCATATTGGCTTCATTCACTTTTTAAGTAATGTGTTTTTTCAAGGTTTGACCACTCATTGGTTTTTAGCATTGATTTATATTCCATTGTCTGAATACACCAGTTTATTTATCCATTCACTTACTGAAGGACATCATGATTATTCACAGGTTTTGACGATTATGAAGAAAGCTACTATAAACATTCCTGTGCAGGTTTTTGTGCGAATGTAAGCTGTTAACCCTTTCGGGTAAATTCCAAAAAGTGTGATTTGCTGAATTGTTTGTTAAAAATATGTCTAATTTTGTAAGAAGCTTCCAAACTGTCTTCTAAAAAGATCGTATCATCTTGCATTTCTACCAGCAATGAATGTGTGTTTCTGTTTTTCCACATCCTCATCAGCATTTGGTATTGTCAGTATTTTAGATTTTGGCAAGAGGTGGTATAACATTGTTTTAATTTGCAATTCTTTACTATCATATCATGTTGATAACTTTTTTATATGCTTATTTTCCTTTTGTATATCTTTTGGTGAGGTCTCCATTCAGATTTTTTGCCTATTTTTAAATTAGATTGTTCACTTTCATATTGCAAATCTTTAAGACATTTGGATATTTTGGATAAAAGTCCTTTATATCAGATGTATTTGCAAATATTCTCTCCCAGTCTGTGGTTTGTCTTCTTATTCTCTTGACATCTTTTGCAAAGGTTTAAAATCATTCAATTCAGTCAAATTTTCTATTATTTTTCATGACTTGTGCTCCTAAAAGCAGAAGTTCATTGCCAAACATAAGCTTACCTAGAATTGTCTTATATTATCTTCTATGAGTTTTATAGGTTTAGATTTTACATATAGGCCTATGATTCAGTTTGAGATAATTTTGTGTAAGATATCATGTCTGTAGGTTTGTGTGCAGACTCATTATCTTTTGCATCATTTGTTGAAAATTGTTTCCGCATTGCATTGCCTTGGCTCCTTTGTCAAAGATTAGTTGATTATATTTGTGTGATCTCTTTATGAGCTCTTTATCCTGTTGCATTGATCTGTTAGTCTCTTCTCGGGCCAGCACTATACTATCTTGTTTACTGTAGCTGTATAGTATGTCTTGAAGTCAGTAGTGTCAGGCCTTTGACTCTGTTCTCCTTCAATATTGAGTTAGCTATTTTGTGTTTTTTTCCCCTCTCTCCATATAACCTTTGAACTCGATAATTGATATGAAGAAAAGTAACTTGATGGGATTCATATTTGAATTCAATGAATCTATAGACCAAACTCAGAAAACTGACAACTTGACAATATGAAATGGTCCTATTCTTAGTTCTGCAAAAAGGTACTGTAATCTAGAGTATATAAGGCAAAAAATTCAAGTTTTGAACCATTTCCTTTAGAGATAACATAAAAAAATAACTGTTTCTGAATTTTATTATTATTTTTTTAAAATCCTTTTCCTATATTTGTGTATTCCTTGTAGTTTGGAAAACAGCCGTGGTTAGGCTTCCTCGCTTGTCTTCTGAATGCAAGTACTTTTCATGATTAGCATGTGAGCACATGGCAGAAAGCCACATGTTGTGCAGCCTATATAGGGCTACAGGTCCTTTCCCACAGGAGCAGTTTTCCTGATTGCTGACCCACTGCTATGAGGGTGTGGTTTCCTGATTGCTTGCCTGCCAACACCAGAAGCAGTTTACCCCTACCTAAACCAATGAATGGTAAGAGATCAATACTCTTTGGCTCCATGGACCTTAAGTGGTCTATCCAAATTCAGCCCTGGCCGGTTGGCTCAGTGGTAGAGCGTCGGTCTGGTGTGCAGAAGTCCTGGGTTCAATTCCCGGCCAGGGCACACAGGAGAAGCGCCCATCTGCTTCTCCACCCCTCCCCCTCTCTATACTGCCTCTCTGCTTCTCTCTTCCCCTCCCGCAGCCAAGGCTCCATTGGAGCAAAGATGGCCCGGGCACTGGGGATGGCTCCTTGGCCTCTGCCCCAGGCTCTAGAGTGGCTCTGGTCGCAACAGAGCGACCCCCCGGAGGGGCAGAGCATTGGCCCCTGGTGGGCAGAGCGTCGCCCCCTGGTGGGCGTGCCGGGTGGATCCCGGTTGGGCGCATGCAGGAGTCTGTCTGACTGTCTCTCCCCGTTTCCAGCTTCAGAAAAAAAAAAAAATTCAATGTAGACCTGCTTGTCCTCGACCACCAACATTCTACCAAGCATAGGGGGCAGGATTCAGTTCAGACTGATATGATACTGTCATTACACCTGGTGCTGTGAGAAGGATTTGGTTCAGACTGGTATGCAGCCACCAGCACCCTTAAAGAGTAGTGCAGAGGAGTGGCCATTTCTGAGCATGTGGTTTGGTTCCCTGTGGCTGCCCTGTCTGTGGCATCCGTATGTGTATTTTACAGCTATGCAAATAGAAACCAAAAGCTTTCTGTGAATGGCTGCCTGAGTTCAAGAGCTCCATTGTTAGCCGGAGGCAGAGGGCCAGCAAGAGCAGGAGCTGGAATGGTTGCTGGAGAAAGAGCTGTGAGTCTGAGAGTCCCAATGTGAGCTAGAGGCCAAGCACCCACAACAACAGGTGCTGGAGGTCAGCAAGCTGGAGAGAGAGGCTGCTCCAGTCCAAGAGCTTCTGCGCAAACTGGAGGTTGACAGTGGCAGACAATGGAACAGTTGTTGGGGGACAAGCTGATGTGTGCCAGTGGAGTGGCTCTGGGTTTGGGTAGTAGGTGTATCTGGCTCTGGGTTGGGGTAGTAGGTGTATCTGGAGGAGGTAAGACTGAAACTGTATTTGGCAGACTCAGTGCCTGGATAGTGGTGACCTAGAAGGTGAAAACTCAGCAACTGAAAGTTCCTCAGGGTCAGGCACAATCCCCTCTGCAAGTAGTGGATTACTCTGTTATCTGATTAGACTTGTTTACTTGTTTTCCAGCTACAAGCACTTTGCATGACTAGTGTATGAGTATGTGGCAAAAAGCCACATGTGTGTGTAGCCTATGTAAGGCTACGGGTACTCTTCCTCAGGAACAGTTTTCCTGATCACTCTCCTGCCACCTTGGGAAGCGATTTTCCCACTGGCTAATCCAATAGATGGGAATGGCCCAATACCTTTCGTCTCTATGATTCATCTATGTTCTGCCCAAATCCAATGTGAACCTGCCTGGCCTTGACCACTGTTATTACATATCTTAAAAATACAAAAACATACAATTTGTTTATTTGGGTATCTCTATCAGTTTACTAAGGCTGCCATAACAAAATACTACAGATTTACTGGTTTAAACCATGGAAATTTATTGTACCAGAGTTGAAGAGGCTGGAAGTTTGAAATCAAGTTTTTGACAGAGTTACTACCTGCTGAAGGCATCTCTCCTAGCTGCAGTAGCTTTGCTGGCAGCCTTTGGCATTTTCTGGCTTATAGAAGCATAATTTCATCAATGCCTTCATCTTTACATAATGTTCTACCTATGACTGTGTGTGTTGGTCTCTATATGTCTCCTATTTTTAAGGAATCTATTTATATTGTATTAAGGGTCTAAAAAACCTTATTATAACTTAATTATATCTGATGTGATTCTATTTTCAAGTAAGTTCACATTCACAGGTGCTAGGGTTTGTATGACTGCAACATGAAAATTTGTGGGAAACAATTCAACCTTTAACAGTAGCTATATCATATTCCCCAGGAAACTGATCATATAAAAAAAGATTTCTGTTTTAACCTGATTCTTTGTATTGTATATTATAGCCCATTTCCATTATAGCATATTGAATTCAGATTTTCTTATTATCCTAGAACAAATAGAATAATTTAAAGCCATAGCATTTTCTATTTATAAGTACTTTCTCTAAATTTGCTTTACTAATGATATGGTATATGGAGAATCATTATTCATTAGTTCTAACTTCATCTCCTCTTTATATGTTAGACTGTTGGCAAATGATTCAAAAGTAAATAACTTATTGTCAAAGCTAGAGAGACTTTAAAAATTAGGTACTTCTATCCCTTTATTTTACAGATGATAAAAAGGGAGATTGATTTTTACTAAAGACTTACTAAGGTTACACAAGAATCATTTCCACTTTGTACTAGAATTCAAATATGTGGCACAAGGTCTGCATAGTCTACATTGGTAGTCTTCAAATTGTTGTAATACAATTTCTGCTGGAGCCAGACTGTAGTGGATTATGAGAGCTGAATATTAATGGTTCTAACCAACTTCATGTTTAGTTGCATTACATTTATGGTTACCATAGAAATCAACAAAGACCATGAATCAGAACTCTAATTGCCACAGAGACTTGAATTATTTTAAAAGAATTAATTTGCCTTATGTACAGCTAGCAATGTCAAAGTAGAATAACATATTCTAAGAAATACAGGCCACAGGTGAACAATTCTGAAACCACTCAACATGTACCTTGAAATAGAACAGCTATGTAAATTGATGGTGGATAATGGGAACCAAGTTTATCACTGTTGGAATGGCAAAATACAAACAAGCAAGAGGAGAAAGCTAGACTGACCCATGTGCTTTGGGGTTAGAGCTGAAGACATCATATGAATTTATATTACCTTATATAGATGAATTCACATAGAAATATATATATATGTATGTATATGTGTGTATGCAAAACAAGCTAGTAAATACACATATATGTCCTTGCTCTGCCAGCTGAAAAGAATCTTGTAGTGTCAGAAAATGAAAATAAGGATTTGCTGAGGAAAATAAATAGAATGATGAGGAATATGAAAAAAGCATATAGCACTGGTCTGAAAGAGTCCCCAAGGCCAAAGTTAAACAATTTGAACAAATAATAATAATAAATAGTATTGGATTATAATCTATAAAATAAACAGCCATGAGTCTACACTGATATAAGTAAATGATTGAATAAATTTGTTTAAAATATAAAAAGAGGAGACAAATCTCCTGTGTGGAAAAATCTTAAATAATTTGTATAAAAATGACTCAAGGTAGTGAAGAATAGCATCCCCCTCTTTAAGTGTGGTCTGTTTTAAGTGTGGTTTCTGAAAAGTACAGCATGGTGAGTGGTTAAGGGAATAACTTTATAATGGCCAAATATGACAAAACAATAATGTGTAATAAAGGTCACATCAAGTGATGTCATGCTGTTATTATGCATCCTAAATAGAATGAAAATCCTACTTTACTTCTATGGTTGTCCTCCCAAAAATCCAGTGACCCCATCTGATTATGAGGAAAATACCTGATAAAGCCTAATTGAGGGGCATTGTACATAATATCTGAACAGTGTTCTTCAAAACTCTTAAGGTCATCAAAAACAAAGAGACTTAGCAATTGTTACAGTAAAAAGAAGAGTAAGGGCCCTGGCCGGTTGGCTCAGCGGTAGAGCGTCGGCCTAGCGTGCGGAGGACCCAGGTTCGATTCCTGGCCAGGGCACACAGGAGAAGCGCTCATTTGCTTCTCCACCCCTCCGCCGCGCTTTCCTCTCTGTCTCTCCCTTCCCCTCCAGCAGCCAAGGCTCCATTGGAGCAAAGATGGCCCGGGCACTGGGCATGGCTCTGTGGCCTCTGCCTCAGGCGCTAGAGTGGCTCTGGTCGCAACATGGTGACGCCCAGGATGGGCAGAGCATCGCCCCCTGGTGGGCAGAGCATCGCCCCCTGGTGGGCGTGCCGGGTGGATCCCGGTCGGGCGCATGCGGGAGTCTGTCTGACTGTCTCTCCCTGTTTCTAGCTTCAGAAAATAAAAAAAATAAAAAAAAAGAAGAGTAAGGAAACATAAGTAAATATCATGTAGAGTTCTGGATGAAATACTAGAATATGAAAAGGACATTAACTGAAAAGTAAGGAAATCTTAATAAAGTACAGAATTTAGTATTGATTAAGTAGTACTCATGTAAGATATTACTAATTTTAGATATTAATACTATGGTAAAATCTGTGTGGGATACATGGGGACTCTGTACTATCTTTGCAACTTATCTATAAATCTAAAACAAAATTTTATTCTAAAATTATAAAGTATATTAAAGCATTGTTAGAAAATAAAATAGAATTGTGAATCTAGAAAATTAAGAGAATAATATAATATTTCTAATTGCTAATAAAGATCTCATCCATTTATTTTTAAATTAATTGAAAGTATCAAACCATTTATATGTTATTATATATATTTAAAAAAATTTAAGTTTTTACTTTAAATGTTGATTACTAATAATTAAAATCTTAGAAATTACTTAAACTTTTAATAATAAATTTTAGATGCCAATTTAAACATAGGATAGAATATACATTGTTTTTCAAAATATATTTTGAGTCTCTTGAGTGAATATATTTTGAATGAACTCCTTGATTGCAGAATTATCTAAGATTTGAAGAGTGTTTTCTATTCTGATGACACTTTTCAAGAAGGTAAATGTCTATTCTTGGGACAAAAGAAGCCTCATTTTCCTCAAAACTTTCCATTAGTGCTTTCCCACTAACTATGGTTAACTTCAATCAAGTTAATTATACTCTCCCATTTCATATTTGCACAGCAGCAAATGATGTGATTTACAACCTGCCATTTTTGTTCTTAAGCAATAATTTATTCTCTGAGTCTAGTGCAATATTAATATCTGATTAAAGAAGTCACATAGAAACACTAGTGAAAGAATAAGAATTTTAGTGACATAGAGAATTATCAACAGGGTATAGTCATTTTCATCAACTAAACTATCCATAGAAAAGAGATATGTGCTTCTAAATTTTTGAAACTATGGGCTTCTGAAATGTTTACAGTGCCCTTGCTCTTGTGAACTAAATGAGAGGTCAGGGATCATTTCCTACTATTTTAAGCTGTGCAAATTGAGATTCAGTAAACTTGTGACTTTCAATCTCACAACTAATTAAGAGATACACCCAATATAAAAACCTGGTTCTGTCACTGGAGGATGCCATCCATATCTAGAGGCCATACGTTCTTTGATATACTACCATTTACTTCATCAGTGGGAGGGGATTGCACAAAATCATTAACACCAGGAGGTGGGGATCATGGCAGGGAGGGATGGTACCATAGAATCTTTGCATCAAAGTTCCCAATAGATTGGGTCTGGAAAATGTCTGTTTTTTATTTAATTTACTTCAAAAATTTTACAACACTCTCTTTTGTGGATGACAAAACTACACTGGTTTACTTGATGATCCAAAGCTACTTGACTAATAATACTTCTTGAATCCATATCTCAAATTGCAAATAGTTTTGTAAAAATCTTGCTAGAACATGAATTGCAGCATATGCTCCTTGTACACTGTTATGAGTATTTAATATATGCAGTAAATGACATAATGTTTGATATGTTCAAACAATGAAATATACAGCAATAAGGCTCTATGAAGTACACAGAATAATAAACACTGAAGCTGGGTTCTTCTGGAGTCTGATTAAGATAACCTTAATATTCACCTGAACTTGACTAAACATTAGACAGGCTTTTTTTTTTTTTTTTTCTGAATCAAGATTCTAACCTCCTTTTTCTTAGGACATTTGATTTAGAACATTGGTAATTGTAAATTTTTTCTCTGCATTTTGTGATATAAACCTTTATGAAAGACTTTTTTCTTGCCACTGTTACAACCCAGTATTGTCTTTCTCAAGGACCTAATAACTATCCTTTTGAAATGTAGTCATCAAGGAAGATAGAGTCCCCATCTCCATTTTTGTGAGAGGGTAGTAGCCTAAATTCTACAGGTTTCTTTCATGAAAAATAAGATTACTTTTACTTTGAATAAACAAAATTATAAACAGAAGGCAGACAACTTCCCTTCACCACAGCTTTTAAAAACTCTATGCCTTTTGCCTCCGTTTAGTTGAATTCACACTCAGTTCTGGCCTTTCACCCTATTGCAATACGTAGTCTTAAATAAAGTCTTCCTTGAGTGTTTATGTTTGTTTAGTCCAGTTTTCACTTTGACAATTCAAATCTTAGATTCTAACCCTAGATTAATAAATTCTGTAGAAGGTAAACCTAAGCAAGTTCTTAAAATCAAATGGGATTTGTGCTAATTTAGGATTCTGTCAATATTAATCAGCTTAGAATAAACTTTGAATGTTGCTTTTGCTTTGTTTTGTTCAAATTTAAATCTAAATTAACTTCTTTCATTGGTCTCATAATTAATTTTTTTACACTTTAATCAAAGTAAACAAGTTACTGTTTCCTAGTCTCTTCCATCATTGTGCCTTTTCTTTGTTTTTACCCAAGTGAAATTTAATTTAGCATTTTGCTTTACCCTCATTAAGAAGACATTGTTTTTCTTCTCCACTGGAATCTAAATAAAGGAGAGGCCAGAACATAAAACTCCTCTTTTTATTGCATTGTAATGTGTACACCGTTTTTTATCCTTGTAATGCAAAAAATATACCAATAAAGTAATTACAAATAGATATAAAATCCAAAATGAGAGCAGAGAGTGTTTCCAGTGTGTCTGCTCAGTAATCCTGGAAAAGGTTTAACTTTTTACCAGCACAAAGCATGCAAAACAGGACTTAATCAATTGTCTCAAAAATTATGATATAAAATATTTATATTATTTTGACTTTACTCAAATTATTCTTTAGCGAGAATGGGAGACATTCTTTTTCTTTTGAGTTCAAACTTCTATTTAAACACAAATGGAAAACAGTTTGCAACTAGGCTTCAAGGTGTCATTATATCAAAAGTGATCATTTTGTTTTTAGTGGCCTTACAATGGTTCCTAACATAGTGAGGAAGCTTGTAAGCATGGCCCTAGAGCTTTCCCATTTAGGGTAAGTCTGATACTGCTTTTAATTATGGTAGATATAAAACTGCTTGGTATAGAACCTTGTGGGGTTTCTGATCAACACACCCATTTTCACACTCAGTTGTATTGGGGAAGGAATGCTAGGTCAAAGTAAATATTCGAGGAAATATGTTTGCACAACCTTACATACAGAAAAGACTTGAACTTCTGTTTCCAAGCCTAACTCTTGGAAACTTTTATATCCATCTCTCCTCTTTCTTCTATATCCTCAGGATATTATATCATTTTATGTTATTTATTGGTACATGTTTTTTTCTTATTTGACTTTTTATTAAGGTAGAAACTGTTTCTTTACACTCATTCGTGGATATGCTTTTATTTTCCTTCAGTCTCTTTTGGCTGCTCCAGAGATTTTGTTTTGTATCGTTTTTTAGAAGGGGGGCATGCACATTCTGTGTGATTGTTCTTTCTTTTTTGTATGTGACAGAGACAGAGATAGAGAGAGGAACATAAAGACAGGAAGAGAGAGAGATGAGAAGCATCAACTGTTCATTGAGGCACCTTAGTTGTTCATTGATTGCTTTCTCATATATGACTTAACACGGGGGCTACAGCAGACTGAGTGACCTCTTGCTCAAGCCAGTGACCTTGGGCTCAAGCTGGTGAGCCTTGCTTAAACCAGATGAGCCCGTGCTCAAGCTGGTGACCCCGGGGTTTTGAATCTGGGTCCTCCAAGTCCCAGTCCAATGCTCCATCCACGGCGCCACTGCCTGGTCAGGCATGTTCTCTCCTTTATTTATGTCTTTTCTTTATAAACTCATTTGAACTAAACAAGGGCACTCTTGACAAGGCACATGAGATTTTTCTGTATTACAGAAAATAAATTTAATAATGGCTTTCTCTAAGGACCAAGTAGGTTACAAACGACTTAATCAGTCTTGGTTAAAATACATGGCGTATTTTTTGCATATTAAAATTTAAAACATCTTCAATCGAAATGCTAATAAAAAATATTGTGCTTTCCAAACCTCCCTGAAATATACAGTCTCTAAGTCAAAATTTTATTGTTCTATTTATGATAAGGATTTTGTTACAGAGAAATTATTGTATTTTCTACTATAAAAATAGATGTTCAAGAAAAATACTAAATTACAACTGATTTGATAGTATTATGAGGGAGTTCAAAAGGAATGTTAAAGAAGGTTTAGAACTGAAATGCATATTGTACTTTCTTAGGAGGGCAGTCTTTATCATATTAAGCATTTTTTTTGCTTCTCTGAAGTATAGATCCATTGGTGCCAAACTGTTTGCTATTCCAAAGAAAGTAAGAAATATAATTTTTTTAAAAATGTGAAAAATCCTGATGTTAAAATCTTTCCTCTTCTAATTTTAAAACACCTCAAAAACCATACAAAATATGTACTTGTATAATATATAACCTTTGGTGCCACAAGTTTTAGCTTTTGGTGTTGAAAATAAATTATATGGAACAAATAAATCATCACAGTATAACTTACCATAGGCAATTCAACTGTGTTCAACAAAAAAGCACATAATATAATGTGAGTACAGTTCGTGAGCCCATGACTCACCAATTTTCACAATTCATCAACTACAACGTATCAGTACTCAACACTTTATCTTGAGATAATATGAACTGGCTAATTGGGAGATTATTGCTCACAGTTTAGTTATAAGTAAAAACAGTGAGTTCTGCATAACTTATTGTGATGTCTGGTTAATCTGTACTGCCATATCACAGGGTGTTCGTTTGATATGAACACAGAAGATAATGTGTAAAATAATAGTGTTTCCAATTTTGTTTAGAGATAAACTCTAATATGAAATTTGTAAATGTAACAAGACTACATTATTGATTTGTTGCTTCTAGTTCTTGTGCAAAAATTATTGTACTTAGAACACAATTATTTCCATACAAAAGTAAATTAGATTATTTTGGCTTAAATGCTTACATAATTTAGACAAATTATTGACCTCTAACATATCAAAATAAGAAAAAAATGTTATTGTACATCTTGATTGCATATTTTTATAATCAGCATTCCGATTACCAGTAGCACAAAACGCTTCAGTCACTTTCCCTCCTCTAAGAATCACCACTTAAAAGCCATATAGATGAAATCATACTATTATCATTTTGAATCATTTGAATGATATAAATAGAAACATTACTTATTTGTGAATGACTCTATTCAATCAATATTATGCTTGTATGTTTCATCCATACCATTGGTTATAGTTGTTATTTTATCATTCTTATTATTTTAAAAGTATTCCATTATGTAAACATAAAACTATTGTTTTATTTTAATGTTCATAGGTTCATGTAATTACAAATGATATTACCATGAACATAATTTTTATGTCTTTTGGTGAACATAAGCACACATTTGTCTTGAATATACACTTAAAAACAAAACTACATTCAGAGGTAATGTTTAGGCTGTTCACTTATAGTAGATTTGCCATACAGTGTTGAGTTATGGTTTTATAAATTTATCTTTCTCACCAGAATTTTATGAGAATTCCATTTGCTCTACATACTATTAATACCTGGGACATTTTTTGACTTTTTTATGTGAACTATTTGGCTGGGTTTGTAGTCATGTCAAATTATAGTTGTAGATGATGTCAGAGTAATGGCAGAAGGAGAGATACTCCTGATCTCTCCCTTTGAAATTTCAACAGATTGAACAACTATAACACAGCAAAGGACTCCTAACTAGGTCTGCAGGCATACCTAAAAGATTCACACACTGACTGGACTAAAGGTAAGATGGGTTGAAAAGGGAGGCAGAAGATAAAATACATTCACAGTGGCTTCTGGAGAAGAGACAAACCTAGAGTGATTGGGCTTCTTTTTTCTCTACCCAACTATAGGAAAAAGAAAAGATCAGGCTGTCTGGATTTTGTCTGAGGGGTAAAGGGAGGGAAACCCAGAGTGACTGGGTCTCCTCCTGCCAGGAGAAGTAGTGAAATAGAGGTGCAAAGGGGAAGAAACTAAATAAAAGAGGCCAGAGTGAATGATCATTGCCAGTGTTCCTGTGGTCTGCCTATAGCACACACATGGCAGAGACAGAGAACTAAAGCATGGACTTCCAGCCTCCTAGATCCTATCTCCCTCATTTAATGTTAGGGGAGTGGCAGAAACAAACCCCACACCTAGCTCTTTAGAGCTCCTATCTCCCCAAAGAACAGAGGTGTTCTATATCTGGTTCCTTGGTCTGTTGAGATGTGGGAATGAGCACCTAGATGCTTAAGATCACCACTGATAGAGCTGTAAAGTGGGAAAGCTAAAGCCATAAAGCTATCACAACACACCCCACCCAACTTGACTGCAGCCCCACCTACATCATTGCAACAGCAACATCTCAGTGGAGGACAGCCAAAAAATTTCACAGAGATAAAATTCATAATACAGTGACACCTACTGAAAGAAATCTCTCAAAACTAATATTTAACTTTTCTTTTGTTTTTCTTATTCTATTTTTTTGAATTTTATTTTCTTTGTTTTATTATTTATTTTTATTTTATTTTGGTTGCTTTGTTTTTTATTTTTTGTTTGTTTTTGATCTTTGTTTTCTATGGTTTTCCTTTTTGACTTATCATAATCTTTTAAATTTTTATTGTATTTTTATTTTAATTTTTAGTTGCTTTTTTGTTATGGTTCTTAACAATACCACTCTCAAATGTCATCAAGGAAGAAAAAATTAAATAGTATGGCTACATAAGATAGAGATATAGTTCAAAAAATAACAGAAAATCTTCAGAAAAAAATCTCAATCATGGCCCTGGCCGGTTGGCTCAGTGGTAGAGCAATATCCTAGTGTTAAAAGTACCTCATTCAATTTACAGCCAAGGCACACAAAAGAAGTTCCCATCTGCTTCTCCACCCTTTTCCCTCTACTTTCTATCTCTCTCTTCCCCTCCCGCAGCCAAGGCTCCACTGGAGCTAAGTTGGCCCAGGTGCTGAGGATGGCTCCATGGCCTCTGCTTCAGGTGGTAGAATGGCACCAATTGCAGTGGAGCAACACCCAGAGGGGCTGAGCATCACCCCTTGGTTGGCATGCTGTGTGGATCCTGGTCAGGTATATGCGAGAGTCTGTCTGTCTGCCTCCCTCCCACTTTTCACTTTGGAAAAATACAAAAAAAAAAAAATCTTAATCTCATAGACACCTTAGAGTTAAATGATAGAGCATTCAAAATGAAAGTTCTGAAAATACTCAACAAGATGTGAGAAAACACCAATAGGCAACTTAATGAGCTTAAAAAATTAATGAACAAAACAAATACCTCACCAAGTAGATTGAAAATTTAAAAACAGAGATGAAGAACTCAATACATGAATTGAAAACTGAGTGAGCAAGTTTAGCTAATAGAACAAACTAGATAGAGGAAAGAATAAGTGATATTGAACACAGGCTACTAGAGAGGGAGAAGGAAATGGAGAGCCTATTAAACAAATAATTGAAAAAATTTCTCAAGCCTATGGAAAGAGTTAGAGCCTTGAATTCGAGAAGCAAACAGAATGCTGAGTTACCTCAACACAAACAACCCTTGTCCAAGGCACACTATAATAAAATTGTCAAAAATCAATGATAATGAAATAATCCTCAAAACAACTAGGGAAAAGAAGAACATAATATATAAAGGAAAGCCCATTATGTATTATCATACTTTTCAGCAGAAACTCTACAAGCCAGAAAAGAGTGGACCCAAACACCCAAAGTAATGAAAGAGAGAAATTACAAACCAAGAATAATATATACTTCAAATTTATTTTTCAAATAAGGAGAAATGAAAACTTTTGCAGAAATACAGAAGCTAGAAGAATTTATCACCAGAAAACTATTGCAGGAAATACGGAAGGAGTTTATTTGACCAGACACAAAAAAAAATCAATATAAATTACAACTACAAGTAGAAGTTCCAACAAGGTCACAATAAAAACAAGGATGCAGAGTATCACCCCATAGGGAGCTTGCCAGTTATATCCCAGTTGAGGTGTATGCAGGAGTCTGACTCTCTGCCTCCCACCTCTCACTCAATAAAAAAAATGCAGTAAAAACAAGGATAATCTCTGGCAATAATAACATAAAATGGGAGAGAATAAAATATGAAGTACTAAAATAAGATGGAGTGCAGAAGCATGCATAAGACAAAAGACTCTCGTATGTATGAACATTTTTCTCTAAATTACCTAATAGTAACCATGCACGAAAAAGCCACTACTGAAATAAACAGCTTAAAAAAAGAAGAAAATGTGGAAAGAAGTATGGAATACCAACAAACAAACAAAAAACTAACAGTTTTTTAGGAGAGAAGATGGCAGCGGAGTAGGCGGATGCACAGATGCCAAGCTGCCACCACCAAACTGGAATACAAATCAATTTAGGAAAAATCAGCATAAAAAACCAACTCTGAACTGCAAGAACAGCTCTCAAAAACCAAGGAGCAAAGAAGAAGCCACAATAATACTGGTAGGGAGCGCCTGAATCTCCTCTGCTTACAAGAACGGGGGGGGGGGGGTGAGGCTGAGAGCCCAGAGGGGATCTCACATAGGGAAAAGAACAGAAACTACTGCTCACAGCCACTTACCTGGTGACCAGGGAGCGAGGTGTGTTGAAAAGAACAGCTTATCTCCCAAGTGGAAAGGACAGGGAGAGGGACAGACTGTGAGGGGCTAAGGAATGCAGGAAAAGAACTAAAAAAGCTGACTCATCCGTGCTGGAGGAGGCCATAGCTGGGGGAGGGACTGAACCTTGCACAAAACAGAGCTTGAAGTGCTTCCAGATCAGAGATCTCTGGACATCTATCCAGCTCCAATCAGTGCAACAAGACACAGCTGAAAACAAGAAGTGGGGAGGAGGGGCAGTAACTCAGGTCTCCATGGAGACCTGAGATACACCTCCCCCAACTGAAGCTGAGAAAACACCCTGCCCCCAGTGAGATTAGCTGGCTAAAGAGGCCTTCAGAGTCTCAGGTTACACCCTTCGCATTCTGGGATAAAATTTCAAGGAAGCCCCCTGCTGAGATCAGTAAACAAAACTATCACCTGTAAAGAAAACAAACAAATCAAGACTTCAAAGCTGCCCAACTCCTAAAGTGGATTACAGATAACAGCTGATACCAACCCAAGAAGACCTAGAAATAACACAACTGAAAACTGGAGGCAGACAAAACCAAGCCTAGACTCAACCAACTCTACAAATAAAACACCCCAAAACAGATGATGGGAAGACAAAGAAGTGCAATCCAAATGAAACCACAAGTGACACCTTCAGGAGATGAACTGAGTGATATGGAAATAATCAAACTTCCAGATGAGGAGTTCAAAATAATGATTGTAAGGATGCTTAGGGATCATAGAACAACAATGGATGGTCACTATGAACACCTAAATAAAGAAATAGCAAGTATAAAAAAGAATCAGTCGGAGATGACAAATACAATATCAGAAATAAAGACCACAATGGAAGGAATTAAAAACAGGATAGATAGAGCAGAGGATCAAATCAGCGAGTTAGAGAACAACTGGAATGAAGGCATGAAAGCAGAGAAGAAAAGAGAAAAGAGACTCAAAAAGTCAGAGGAAACTCTTAGAGAGCTCTGTGACAACATGAAGAAAAATAACATCTGCATCATAGGGGTTCCTGAAGAAGAAGAAAAGGAACAAGAAATAGAGATGTTGTTCAATCATATCATAGCTGAAAACATCCCTAAATTAATGCAAGAGAAACTCTCACAAGTCCAAGAAGCACAGAGGACTCCATTAAAAAAAAAACCAAAGAAACCTACACCAAGACACATCATAATTAAAATACCAAAGCTAAGCAATAAAGAGAAAATATTAAAAGCTGCAAGAGAAAAAAAAAAAGTTATCACCTACAAAGGAGAGGAGCTCCCATAAGGATGACATCCGACTTCTCAACAGAAACACTTGAGGCCAGAAGAGAATGGCAAGAAATATTCAAAATAATGCAGAACAAGAACCTACAACCAAGACTACTTTATCCAGCAAGGCTATCATTTAAAATCGAAGGAGAAATGAAAAGCTTCCCAGAAAAAAAACAACACAAGGAATTCATTACAACCAAACCAATGCTGCAGGAAATGTTAAGGGGCCTGTTGTAAACAGATCAAAGAGGGAAAAGAATATAGCAAAAAAAAGAATACACCTTTAAAAAAGAAAATGGCAATAAACAACTACATATCAATAATAACCTTAAATGTAAATGGATTAAATGATCCAATCAAAAGACATAGGATAGCTGCATGGATAAGAAAACAGGACCCATACATATGTTGTCTACAAGAGACACACCTTAGAACAAAAGACACACACAGATTGAAGGTAAAAGGATGGAAAAAAACATTTCATGCAAACGGAAATAAAAAAAAAGCTGGGGGAGGAATACTTATATCAGACAAATTGGACCTTAAAACAAAGGATATAGTAAGAGATAAAGAAGGCCACTACATAATGATAAAGGGAGTAATCCAACAGGAAGATATAACTATTATAAATATCTATGCACCTAATATAGGAGCACCTAAATATATAAAGCAGACTTTGCTAGATTTAAAGGGCGAGATCAACAGCAATACTATAATAGTAGGAGATTTCAATACCCCACTAACATCACTAGATTGATCCTCAAGAAAGAAAATTAACAAAGAAACAGCAGACTTATTGGAAACACTAGATCAACTCGATTTAATAGATATCTTCAGAACCTTTCACCCTAAAGCAGCAGAATATACATTCTTTTCAAGTGCTCATGGTACATTCTCTAGGATAGACCACATGTTAGGGCACAAAAGTGCTCTCAACAAATTTAAGAAGACTGAAATCATATCAAGCACTTTCTCCGATCACAATGGCATAAAACTAAAAATGAATCACAACAGAAAAGCTCAAAAATTCTCAAACACATGGAAGCTAAATAGCAGGGTGTTAAATAATGAATGGATTAAGAGTGAGATCAAAGAAGAAATTTAAAAATGCCTAGAAACGAATGACAATGAGCATACAACAACTCAAAATTTATGGGACACAGCGAAAGCAGTGCTAAAAGGGAAGCACTACAGGCACACTTTCAGAAGCTAGAAAAAGCTCAAATAAACAACTTAACCCTGCATCTAAGAGAATTAGAAAAAGAACAGCAAGGAAAGCCCAAATGTAGTAGAAGAAAGGAAATAATAAAGATCAGAGCAGAAATAAATGACATAGAGGCTAAAGAAACAATACAGAGGATCAATGAAACTAGGAGCTGGTTCTTTGAAAAGGTAAACAAGATTGATGAACCTTTAAGTAGACTCACCAAGAAAAAGAGAGAGAGGACTCAAATAAATAAAATTAGAAATGAGAGAGGAGAAATAACAACTGACACAACAGAAATACAAAATATTGTAAGAAAATACTATGAAGAACTGTATGCCAAAAAACTAGATAATCTAGATGAAATGGACAAATTCCTTGAAACATACAATCTTTCAAAAATCAATCTGGAAGAATCAGAAAACCTAAACAGACCGATTACAACAAATGAGATCGAAACAGTTATCAAAAAACTCCCAACAAAGAAAAGTCCGGGGCCCAATGGCTTCACAACGGAATTCTACCAAATATTCAAAGAAGAACTAACTCCTATCCTTCTCAAACTATTCCAAAAAATTCAAGAGGAAGGAAGACTTCCAAGCTCCTTTTATGAGACGAGCATAATTCTGATTCCAAAACCAGGCAAAGACAACACAAAGAAAGAAAATTATAGGCCAATATCTCTGATGAATATAGATGCTAAAATCCTCAACAAAATATTAGCAAACCGGATCCAACAATATATGGAAAAAATCATATACCATGATCAAGTGGGATTTATTCTGGGGAGGCAAGGCTGGTATAATATTCATAAATCAATTAATGTGATTCATCACATAAACAAAAAGGAGAAAAACCATATGATAATTTCAATAGATGCAGAAAAGCATTTGATAAAATCCAGCACCCATTCATGATCAAAACTCTCAGCAAAGTGGGAATACAGGGAACATACCTCAACATGATAAAAGCCATCTATAAGAAACCCACAGCCAACATCATACTCAATGGGCAAAAATTAAAAGCAATACCCTTAAGATCAGGAACAAGGCAGGGGTGCCCCCTTTCACCACTCTTATCTAACATGGTCCTGGAAGTCCTAGCTACAGCAATCAGACAAGAAGAAGAAATAAAAGGCATTCAAGTTGGAAAAGAAGAAGTAAAACTATCATTATTTGCAGATGATATGATATTGTATATAAAAAACCCTAAAGTCTCAGTCAAAAAGCTACTGGACCTGATAAATGAATTCAGCAAAGTGGCAGGATATAAAATCAATACTCAGAAATCAGAAGCATTTATATACGCCAACAAGGAACAGTCAGAAATAGAAATTAAGGAAACAATCCCCTTCACAATTACAACCAAAAAAATAAAGTACCTAGGTATAAACTTAACCAAGGAGACTAAAGACTTGTACTCGGAAAATTACAAAGCATTGATAAAAGAAATCAAGGAAGATACAAACAAGTGGAAGCATATACCGTGATCATGGTTAGGAAGAATAAACATCATTAAAATGTCTATATTACCCAAAGCAATCTATAAATTCAATGCAATACCAATTAAAATACCAATGACATACTTCAAAGATATAGACCACATATTTCAAAAATTTATATGGAACCAAAAGAGAACACAAATAGCCTCAGCAATCTTAAAAAAGAAGAATAAAGTGGGAGGTATCACACTTCCTGATATTAAGTTATACTACAAGGCCTTTGTACTCAAAACAGCCTGGTACTGGCATAAGAACAGGCATATAGATCAATGGAACAGAACAGAGAACCCAGAAATAAACCCACAGTTCTATGGACAACTGATATTTGACAAAGGAGGTAAGGAAATACAATGGAGTAAAGACAGCCTCTTTAACAAATGGTGTTGGGAAAATTGGACAGCTACCTGCAAAAAAATGATACTAGATCACCAGCTTACATCACTCACAAAAATAAACTCAAAATGGATAAAAGACTTAAATGTAGGCCGTGAAACCATAAGCATCTTAGAAGAAAACATAGGCAGTAAGCTCTCGGACATCTCTCGGAGCAATATATTTGCTGATTTATCTCCACTGGGAAGTGAAATAAAAGACAGGATAAACAAATGGGACTATATCAAACTAAAAAGCTTTTGCACAGCTAAAGACAACAAGAACAGAATAAAAAGACAAACTACACAATGGGAGAACATATTTGACAATACGTCTGATAAGGGGTTAATAACCAAAATTTATAAAGAACTTGTAAAACTCAACACCAGGAAGACAAACAACCCAATCCAAAAATGGGCAAAAGAGATGAATAGACACTTCTCCAAAGAGGACATACAGATGGCCAATAGGCATATGAAAAAATGTTCAACATCACTAATCATTAGAGAAATGCAAATTAAAATCACAATGAGATATCACCTCACACCAGTCAGAATGGCGCTTATCAACAAAACAACACAGAATAAATGCTGGTGAGGATGTGGAGAAAAGGGAACCCTCCTGCACTGCTGGTGGGAATGCAGACTGGTGCAGCCATGGTGGAAAACAGTATGGAGATTCCTCAAAAAACTGAAAATCGAACTGCCTTTTGACCCAGCTATCCCACTTTTAGGAATATACCCCAAGGACACCATAGAAAGGCTCCAAAAGGAGAAATGCACCCCTCATGTTTGTGGCAGCATTGTTCACAATAGCGAAGATCTGGAAACAGCCCAAGTGTCCGTCAGAGGATGAGTGGATTAAAAAGCTTTGGTACATATATACTATGGAATACTACTCAGCCATAAGAAATGATGACATCGGATCATTTACAATAACATGGATGGACCTTGGTAACATTATACGGAGTGAAATAAGTAAATCAGAAAAAAAACTAAGAACTATATGAATCCATACATAGAAGGGACATAAAAATGAGACTCAGAGACATGAACAAGAATGTGATGGCAACAGGGGTGGGGGGAGGGTGGATGGGGTGAAGAAGGAAGGTTGGGGGAGGGGAGGGACACAAAGAAAACCAGATAGAAGGTGACAGAAGACAATTTAACTTTGGGGGAGGGTTATACAGCACAATCAAATGTCAAAATAATCTAGAGATGTTTTCTCTCAATATATGTACCCTGATTTATCAATGTCACTGCATTAAATTTAATAAATAAATTTTTAAAAAACTAACAAAAATATAAAGAAAATGAAAGAAAACACATTGGACTGAACTCACCAATAAAGAGGCACAGAGTAGCAGATTGGATCAAAAAGAAAAATCCAACTGTATCCTGCCTTCAAGAGACACATCTCAGCTGTAAGGACAAAAGTAGACTCAAAGTTAAAGGTTGGAAAATGATTCTTCACATAAATAATACCCAAAGTAAAACAGGTATAGTCGTACCAATATCTGACAACACTGACTTCAAGACAACAAAGGTAACAGAGAGAGATGAACATTTTATAATGATAAAGAAAACATTGTATCAAGAAGACATAACATTTCTTAATTTATATGCTCCTGTTCAGGGAGCAAAAAAAAAGTATATAAGTCATCTATTAACTGATCTACAAATAGAAGCAGACAAAAATGCAATCAAACTTGGTTAACTTGACACACCATTGATGGCTTTAGATAGAGTATCCAAACAGAAATTCAATAAAGAATTATTGACCTTAAATGACACATTGGACCCAATGGACATAATAGACATTTATAGAACATTTCATCCCAAAACATCAGATTATACATTTTTTCTCCAATGTGCATGGGACATTCTCAAGGATAGATCATATGTTGGGCCACAAAATTAACATCAACAAATTCAAAAAGATTAAAATTATATCAAGTATATTTTCTGACCATAAAGCTTTGAAATTAGAATAGAATTCAACCGCAAATATGAAGTAAAGAAACCCACAAAAATGTAGAAATTAAACAACATACTTCTAAAAAAATGACTGGGTCAAAGAAGAAATAAAAGTAGATATCAAAACATATATACAGACATATCATATTTCTGGGAAGCAGTGAATGCAGTAATAACAGGTAAGAGGGAAGTTTATATCATGATAGGCTTATATCAAGAAATAAGAGAGATGCCAAAAAACACCCAAATATCACATCATAAAGAACTAGAAAAAGAAGAACAAAGGTAGCTCAAAGTCAGCAGAAGAAATAAAATAATAAAAATTAAAGCAGAACTCAATAAAATAGAGAAAAATATTATAGAAATAATAATAAAACAAAGAGCTAGTTCTTTGAAAAGATATACAAAATCAACAAACCACTTGCTAGCCACAATAAATAAAAAAGAAGAAAGGTTCATATAAATAAAATCCTGTAATGAAAGAGAAGAAATTACTACAGACATCATAAATATACAAAGGATCATAGTAGAATAATATGAAAGATTATATGTCACCAAATTCAACAACCTAGAGGAAATACATTTTTAGAATTATACAACCTTCCTAGACTGAGTAACAAGAAGTAGAAAACCTAAATAGACCTATAAGCAGTGAGAAAATAGAAACAACTATCAAAAATCTCCCTAAAACTAAAAGTCCAGGACCAGATGGCTATGCTAGTGAATTCTACCAAACATTCAAACATGATTTTGTACCTGTCCTTTTCAAACTCTTCCAAAAAATAGAAGAAGCACTACTCCCTAATAAATTTCATAAGGCCTACATAACCCTGATAACAAAACCTGTCAAAGACAACACAAAAAAAGAAAATTATAGACCAATGTCTTTAATAAATACAGATTCAAAAACCTTAACCAAAATACTAGCAAATTGAATAATAGCAACACATTAAAATATAATACATCATGACAAAGTGGGATTTATTCCAGAAGCACAGGATAGTTCAACATATGTAAATCAATCAACATAATTCACCACATCAACAAAACAAAGAAAAAAATCATATGATCCTATCATTACATGCAGAAAAGGCATTCAATAAGCTACAACATCCCTTTATGTTTAAAACACTCAATAACATTGGAATAGAATGAAAGTATCTCAACATAATAAAGGCCATATATTACAAATATCATACTAAAAGGTAAAAAAATAAAATATTTTTCTTTAAAGTCAGGAATTAGACAAAGTTGCCCACTTTTTCACTCTTATTCAACATAATTCTAAAACTTTTAGCCAGAACAATCAGGCAAGAGAAAGAAATAAAAGACATACATATTGGGAAAGAAGAAGTAAAGTTATCACTTTTTGAGATGTTATAATTTTATATATAGAAAACCCCCAAAGACTTCACAAAAAAAAACTATTAAAAATAATAAACCAATATACTAAAGTTGCAGGATACAGAATCCATACACAAAAGTCTATTGCTTTCCTATATGCCAATGATGAAACTTCAGAAAATGAACCAAAAACAAAACAAAACAGAAAATTTTCTTTAATAACTGCAACAACAAAAAAATAAAATAAAATAGCTAAAAATAATTTTAAAGAGGATACAAAGGACCTATATACTAAAAACTACAAAGTATTATTGAAAGATATTGAAAAAGACACAATGAAATTAAAAAATATTCCATGTACTAGGTTAGAAGAATCAACATGGTGAAAATGTTCATATTACCCAAAGCAATATACAAATTTAATGCAATCTCCATCAAAATCTCCATGTTATTTTTTAAATAGTAATAGAATAAAAAATCACCAGGTTTGTACAGAACCATAGAAAATCCTGAATAGCCCAAACCATCCTGAATAAAAAGAATGAAGCCAGAAGTATCATACTACCTGACTTCAAATTACACTACAGAGCCATAATAATCAAAAAAGTATGGTATTGGCAGAAACAGATCAATGAAAGAGAATTAGGAGCCCGGAAAGAAAACCATATATACATTGACAAATAATCTTTGACAAAGGAGTCAAAAACACAAAATGAAGAAAAAAGTCTTTTCAATAAATGGTGCAGGGAAAATTGGAAAGCCACATGCAAAAGAATTAAATGTGACTACAGTTTGTCCCCTGCAAAAACTTAATTCAAAATGGGTCAAAGACCATAACATAAGATCTGAAAAAATAAATTACATAGAAGAAAACATAACATGTGGTTGTTGTTGTTTTTTTACCCAAATACATGGACCTTGGCCATAAAGAACAATTTATGTAAAGGCCAAAATAAATGAACAAACTATATAAAGCTAAAAAAACTTCTTCACAAGCCCTGGCCAGTTGGCTCAGCGGTAGAGCGTGGCCTGGCATGCGGGGGACCCGGGTTTGATTCCCAGCCAGGGCACATAGGAGAAGCGCCCATTTGCTTCTTCACCCCCCCTCCTTCCTCTCTGTCTCTCTCTTCCCCTTCCGCAGCCAAGGCTCCATTGGAGCAAAGATGGCCTGGGCGCTGGGGATGGCTCCTTGGCCTCTGCCCCAGGCGCTAGAGTGGCTCTGGTCGCAGCAGAGCGACGCCCCGGAGGGGCAGAGCATCGCCCCCTGGTGGGCAGAGCGTTGCCCCTGGTGGGTGTGCCAGGTGGATCCCGGTCGGGTGCATGCGGGAGTCTGTCTGACTGTCTCTCCCCATTTCCAGCTTCAGAAAAATACAAAAAAACCCAAAAAACAAAAAAAAAACAACTTCTTCACAACAAAAGAAACTGACAAAACAAATAGGCATCCTACTAAATGGGAGATATTTGCAAACAACAGTTTTGATAAGGGGTTAATATCCAGGATATATAAAGAACACACAAAGCTCAGCAGGAAACAAACAAACAATCCGTTTAAAAAATGGAAAGAGAACCTGAACAGACAGATATTTCTCCCAAGAGAACATATAAATGGCCAATAGGCATAAGAAAAGATGATCATCACCACTAGCTATTTGAGAAATGCAAATCAAAACTACAATGAGAAACCACCTCACACCTGTTAGATTGGCTATTATCAACAACACAAATAATAACAAGTTTTGGAGAGGCTGTGGGAAAAATGAACCCTCATTCACTGCTGGTGGGAATGCAAATTACTACAACCATTATGGAAGAAAGTATAGTGGTCTCTCAAAAAATTAAAAATATAATTACCATATGACCCAGCAATCCCTCTACTGGGTATCTACCCCCCAAAACTAAAAATATTGGTACATGGTTTTTTTTTTTTTTTTGTACCTTTGACATTGAAGTGTGTAACAGCCACATATATAACAGAAGGTGTCAGGACTATTCTTACATTTACACCTACTCGAAGAAACCATGATTCAATCTTAAAACAAAATAAAAGAGTGTTTTTATCAGATAATAATTTTTTACATTTAAAAACAACTACAGCCTGAACTGTGGTGGCGCAGTGGATAAAGCGTCAACCTGGAAACACTGAGGTTGCTGGTTCAAAACCCTGGCTTGCCTGGTCAAGGCACATATGGCAGTTGATGCTTCCTGCTCCTCCCCCTTCTCTCTTTCTCTCTCTCTCTCCCCTCTCCTCTCTAAAATGAATAAATAAATAAATTTAAAAAAATAAAAAAAATAAAAACAACTACAATTATGTAAAAGTGATGTTTGTAAAACATTAATTGCCTTGTGGTTATTTTCAATCTAAGAGTCGTTGCCCTTTAACTCCAATTTATTTTTTTTAATTTAAATACATTTTTATTAATGTTAATGGGGTGACATTAATAAATCAGGGTACATATATTCAAAGAAAGCATGTCTAGGTTATCTTGTCATTCAATTATGTTGAATACCCATCGCCCAGAGTCAGATTGTCCTCCATCAGCCTCTATCTAGTTTTCTTTGTGCCCCTCCCCCTCCCCCTAACCCTCTCTCTTTTCCCTCCCGCGTCCTCCCTCCCCCCATCCCTGGTAACCACCACACTCTTATCCATGTCTCTCAGTCTCGTTTTTATGTTCCACCAAAGTATGGAATCATGTAGTTCTTGTTTTTTCTGATTTACTTATTTCACTCGGTATAATGTTATCAAGATCCCACCATTTTGTTGTAAATGATCCAAAGTCATCATTTCTTATGGCCGAGTAGTATTCCATAGTGTATATGTGCCACATCTTCTTTATCCAGTCTTCTATTGAAGGGCTTTTTGGTTGTTTCCATGTCTTGGCCACTGTGAACAGTGCTGCAATGAACATGGGGCTACATGTGTCTTTACGTATCAATGTTTCTGAGGTTTGGGGGTATATACCCAGTAGAGGGATTGCTGGGTCATAAGGTAGTTCTATTTGCAGTTTTTTGAGGATCCACCATACTTTCCTCCATAATGGTTGTACTACTTTACAGTCCCACCAACAGTGGATGAGAGTACCCTTTTCTCCGCAGCCTCTTCAACATTTGCTATAACCGTCCTATTGATAATAGCTAATCTAACAGGGGTGAGGTGGTATCTCATTGTAGTTTTGATTTGCATTTCTGTAATAACTAATGAAGCTGAGCATCTTTTCATATATCTGTTGGCCATTTGTATTTCTTCCTGGGAGAAGTGTCTGTTCATGTCCTCTTCCCATTTTTTTATTGGATTGTTTGTTTGTTTGTTGTTAAGTTTTATGAGTTCTTTGTAAATTTTGGATATTAGGCCCTTATCTGAGCTGTTGTTTGAAAATAACATTTCCCATATAGTTGGCTGTCTGTTTATTTTGATATCAGTTTCTCTTGCTGAGCAAAAACTTTTAATTCGGATGTAGTCCCATTCATTTATCTTTGCCTTCACTTCTCTTGCCATTGGAGTCAAGTTCATAAAATGTTCTTTAAAACCCAGGTCCATGAGTTTAGTACCTATGTCTTCTTCTATGTACTTTATTGTTTCAGGTCTTATATTTAGGTCTTTGATCCATTTTGAATTAATTTTAGTACACGGGGACAAGCTGCAGTCGAGCTTCATTCTTTTGAATGTGGCTTTCCAGTTTTTCCAACACCATTTGTTGAAGAGGCTTTCTTTTCTCCATTGTGTGTTGTTGGCCCCTTTATCAAAAATTATTTGACCATATGTATGTGGTTTTATTTCTGGACTTTCTATTCTGTTCCATTGGTCTGAGTGTCTATATTTCTGCCAATACCATGCTGTTTTAATTGTCGTGGCCCTATAATATAGTTTGAAGTCAGGTATTGTAATGCCCCCAGCTTCATTCTTTTTCTTTAGGATTGCTTTGGCTATTCAGGGTTTTTTATAGTTCCATATAAATCTGATGATTTTTGTTCCATTTCTTTAAAAAATGTCATAGGAATTTTGATGGAATTGCATTAAATTTATAAATTGCTTTAGGTAATATGGCCATTTTAATTATATTTATTCTTCCTATCCAAGAACAAGGAATATTTTTTCATCTCATTGTGTCTTTTTCTATTTCTCTTAACAATGCTTTGTAGTTTTTGTTATATAGGTCCTTTACATTCTTTGTTATGTTTATTCCTAGGTATTTTATTTTTTTTGTTTCAATTGTGAAGGGGATTATTTTTTTGAGTTCGTTTTCTAATATTTCATTGTTGGGATATAGAAAGGCTATGGACTTTTGTATGTTAATTTTGTATCCTGTGACCTTACTGTATTGGTTTATTGTTTCTAGTAATCTTTTTGTGGAGTCCTTCGGGTTTTCGATGTATAGGATCATATCATCTGCAAAAAGTGATACCTTTACTTCTTCTTTTCCGATATGGATGCCTTTTATTTCTTTGTCTTGTCTGCTCTGGCCAGAACCTCTAGCACCACATTAAATAAGAGTGGAGAGAGTGGACAACCCTGTCTTGTTCCTGATTTAAGATGAGAAGTCCTCAGTTTTATGCCATTTAATATGATGTTGGCTGATGGTTTATCATATATGGCCTTTATCATGTTGAGATATTTTTCTTCTAAACCCATTTTGTTGAGAGTCTTAAACATAAAATTGTGTTGTATTTTACCGAAAGCCTTTTCTGCGTCTATTGATAAGATCATGTGGTTTTTGTTCTTTATTTTGTTGATATGGTGTATTACGTTAACTGTTTTACATATGTTGAACCATACTTGAGATTTTGGGATGAATCCCACTTGATCATGATGTATTATTTTTTTAATATGTTGTTGTATTCGATTTGCCAGTATTTTGTTTAGTATTTTAGCACCTGTATTCATTAGAGATATTGGTCTGTAGATTTCTATCTTTGTGCCATCCTTGCCAGGTTTTGGTATGAGGATTATGTTTGCCTCATAAAATGTGTTTGGAAGTATTGCTTCTTCTTCAATTTTTTGGAAGACTTTGAGTAGAATAGGAACCAAGTCTTCTTTGAATATTTGATAGAATTCACTAGTATAACCATCTGGTCCTGGACTTTTATTTTTGGGGATGTTTTAAATAGTTTTTTTCTATTTTCTCCCTGCTAAGAGGTCTGTTTAGGCTTTCTGCTTCTTCTTGACTCAGTCTAGGAAGGTTGTATTGTTCTAGGAATTTATCCATTTCTTCTAGATTGTTGAATTTGGTGGCATATAGTTTTTCATAGTATTCTACAATGATTCTTTGTATATCTATGATGTCTGTGGTGATTTCTCCTCTTTCATTTTGGATTTTATTTATTTGAGTCCTTTCTCTTTTTTCCTTGCTGAGTCTTGGCAAGGGTTTGTCAATTTTGTTGATCTTTTCAAAGAACCAGCTCCTTGTTTTATTGATTTTTTCTATAGTTTTTCTGTTCTCTATTTCATTTATTTCTGCTCTGATTTTCATTATCTCTTTTATTCGACTGGATTTGGGTTGTCTTTGTTCTTCTTTTTCTAGTTCCTTAAGGTGTGAAGTTAAGTGGTTTACTTGGGCTCTCTCTTGTTTGTTCATATAGGCCTGAAGTGATATGAACTTTCCTCTTATTACTGCTTTTGCTGCATCACAGAGTTTCTGCTATGTTGTATTGTCATTTTCATTTGTCTGTATATATCTTTTGATCTTTGTGCTTATTTCTTCTTTGACCCATTCATTTTTTAAAAGTATGTTGTTTAGTTTCCACATTTTTGTGGGTTTTTTCCCCTCTTTTTTGCAGTTGAATTCTAGTTTCAAGGCTTTATGATCAGAAAATATGCTTGGTACAATTTCAATTTTTCTGAGTTTGCTGATGTTATTTTTATGGCCAAACATATGGTCAATTCTTGAGAATGTTCCATGTACACTAGAGAAAAATGTATACTCTGTCGCTTTGGGATGAAGTGTCCTGTAGATGTCTATCATATCCAGGTGTTCTAGTGTTTCGTTTAAGGCCAATATATCTTTATTGATTCTCTGTTTGGATGACCGATCTAGAGCCATCAGCGGTGTATTGAGATCTCCAAGTATGATTGTATTTTTGTCCATTTTTGTTTTTAGGTCAATAAGTAGCTGTCTTATATATTTTGGTGCTCCTTGGTTTGGTGCATATATATTAAGGATTGTTATGTCTTCTTGATTCAGTGTCCCCTTAATCATTATGAAATGACCATTTTTGTCTCTAAGTACATTTTCTGTCTTGTAGTCAGCATTATTAGATATGAGTATTGCTACGCCTGCTTTTTTTTGGGTGTTATTTGCGTGGATTATTGTTTTCCAGCCTTTCACTTTGAATTTGTTTTTATACTTGTTGCTTAGATGTGTTTCTTGTAGGCAGCATACAGTTGGATTTTCTTTTTTAATCCATTCTGCTACTCTGTGTCTTTTTATTGGTAAGTTTAATCCATTTACATTTAGTGTAATTATTGACACTTGTTGGTTCCTTATTGCCATTTTATAAATTGCTTTCTGTTAGTTTTGTATCTTGTTTGTTTCTCCCCTTTTGTTTTTCTATCATTTGTTTCTGTTTGTTTGTATTCCATACATCTTTCCTCTGTTGCTACCTTTTTTAAGTCATGTGTTTTTGTGGTGGTTTTTTCAAGGGTGGTTACCATTTAGTTATGAAAAGTGTACCTACCATATTCATTGTAGTACCCTATCTTATGAGTGTTTCTGCGCTTAATTGTCCTTTGCTACTGTTAATCTCCATCCTCTCCCCCGTTTTTTTTCTTTTGTTGTCACTGTATAAATTTGGTTTTATTGTGTTCTTGGTGGAGCTGTTACTTGTGGTTTTGTTTTGTTTTGTTCTTTGAATCTGGTTGGAAAACCCCCTTTAGTATTTCCTGGAGTGGAGGCTTTCTGATGATAAATTCCCTCATCTTTTCTGTATTTGTGAATGTTTTTATATCTCCTTCATACTTGAAGGATAGCTTTGATTGGTATAGTATTCTTGGCTGAAAGTTCCTCTCTTTCAGGGCTTTAAATATTGGGGTCCACTCTCTTCTAGCTTGTAGAGTTTCTGCTGAGAAATCTGATGATAATCTAATAGGCTTTCCTTTATATGTTGTACTCTTCTTTTCCCTGGCTGCCTTGAGAATTTTTTCTTTGTCATTGGTTTGTGTCATCTTCATTATGATGTGCCTTGGAGTAGGTTTGTTGGGGTCAAGAAAACTTGGTGTTCTGTTTGCTTCTTGAATTTGAGGCTTTAGTTCTTCCCACAGGCTTGGGAAGTTCTCGTCTATTATTTGTTTGAGTATATTCTCCCTTCCATCTTCTCTCTCTTCTCCCTCTGATATACCTATTATTCTTATGTTATTCTTTTTGATGGAGTCAGACAATTCCTGTAGGGCTTTCTAGTTTTTTATTATTTTTGAGTCTCTTTCTTCTTCTCTCTGTTGTGCCTCAAGTGGCTTGTCTTCTATGTCACTAATCCTATCTTCTATCTGGGCTGTTCTATTAGCTAAGTTTGTTACCTCGTTTTTCAGCTTGTGAATTGAGTTTTTCATTTCTGTTTGATTTGTTTTTATAGTTTCAATTTCCTTGGTAATATAGTCTTTGTGATCGTTGAGTTGTTTTCTGAGCTCCCTAATTTGCCTTTCTGTGTTTTCTTGTATATCTCTGAGTATTTTTAGGATTTCTATTTTAAATTTACTGTCATTTAGCTCCAAGTTTTCCAATATGTTAAATTTTTTCTCTATACATTTTTCCACATCTATTTGTGTTACCTCTCTATCTTTTGTATCCATAATATTCGATTTCCTTTTTCTTATTGGTATCTGAGGGTGGTCTTGTTGATAGCACTAATGAGAATTAATAAAGAATAAAAAGTAAAAAGAAAAAGTAAAGAGAGTATAAAAAATGGAAAAAAAGAAGTCCCGGGTTCGATTCCTGGCCAGGGCACACAGGAAAAGCGCCCATCTGCTTCTCCACCCCTCCCCCTGTCCTTCCTTTCTGTCTCTCTCTTCCCCTCCCACAGCAAGTCTGCATTGTAGCAAAGATGGCCCGGGCACTGGGGATGGCTACTTGGCCTCTGCGCCAGGCACTGGAGTGGCTCTGGTCACAACAGAGTGACACCACCGGAGGGGCAGAGCATCGCCCCCTGGTGGGCAGAGTGTCGCCCCCTGGTGGGCGTGCTGGGTGGATCCCGGTCGGGCGCATGCGGGAGTCTGTCTGACTGTCTCTCCCCATTTCCAGCTCAGAAAAATAAAAAGGTCCTGGCTGGTTGGCTCAGCGGTAGATCATCAGCCTGGTGTGCGGGGGACCCGGGTTCGATTCCCGGCCAGGGCACATAGGAGAAGCGCCCATTTGCTCCTCCACGCCCCCTCCTTCCTCTCTGTCTCTCTCTTCTTCTCCCGCAGCCAAGGCTCCATTGGAACAAAGATGGCCCGGGCACTGGGGATGGCTCCTTGGCCTCTGCCCCAGGCACTGGAGTGGCTCTGGTTGCGGCAGAGTGACACCCCAGAGGGGCAGAGCATCGCCCCCTGGTGGGCAGAGCATCGCTCCTGCTAGGCTTGCTGGGTGGATCCTGGTTGGGCGCATGCGGGAGTCTGTCTGACTGTCTCTCCCCATTTCCAGCTTCAGAAAAATACAAAAAAAAAAATTAAATTAAGAAAAAATTTTAAAAAATGGAAAAAATTTTTTGGGAATAGAAAAAAAAAGGAAAAAGAAAAACACCCCACACACACACAAAAAAACAGTAATAATTTATTATTTCCCCCTTTTTTTTTCTTCTCTTCCCCTCCTCTCCCCTCCTCCTTAGGGAAATACCGAGATGACCTGTGAATTATATTATGCTAAGTGGAACAAAAACTGCGTATAACGGAGGGCCTGAGTTGAGGTGAAATGTTCAAGGGGCAAAAAAGGGAGTAGGGACCTACAAAATGCAAAAAAAGGAGAAAATCTTTGTCAAGTATAAAATGATTTGCTTGTAAGTGATGGTCAACTAAGAGATATAATGAGAGGGATAAGAGGAAAACAGAAAAAAGGAGAAAAAATAATAAAAAAAAATTCTGTTGTATTAAGTGGAGCAAAGACTAAATACAATGGAGACCCTGGGTTGGGATAAATGCTAATGAGTTAAAAAGCAAAGTAAAAAGCACCTAAAATGCTACAAAAACAAACAAACAAAAAAAACAAAACAAAAAACAAAAACAAAAAATGCCTTGAATCCCAAATTAAATAATTTGTTCGTGATTGAGGATTGAATGGGAGGAAAAGTAAAAGGAGAAAAGAAGAAACGAATAGAAAGGGAGAAATAAGAAAAAGGAAAAAACGAAGGAAGAAAAATAGGAAAAGAAAAAAACAAAAGGGGAGAGAGTGAGAGTTAAGGGTTTTGGAGTGTAACCCTAATGGAGAGTAAGGACAAAAAAAAGAAATAAAATGTAACACTCATGGGTAGTGTAGTTCAAGAAAAGGGAAGAATAAGATGGGCAGAGAATTAAAGGACCGAGGTGGAGGAAATAGAAATAATAATAATAAAGGCAAGAAGATAAAAGAAACAAACAAACAAACAAAAATAGTGCAACAAGTTATAAAGTCTGTGGATTTTTCTTTTTGGGAGGTTAACTTCTTCCTTTTTCTTTTCTCTCCCTCTTCCTGGTCGGTGACTCTGTACCCCAGGCTCTGCCCCTGTGTCACACTTAGGTAGGGATTTGCAGTTGATGAGATTCTACGGCAATGTCATATAGTTGACTTCAGTCTCGTTGGTAGTCAAGGCTTGTTAGCATTTGCAGGGTCCAGCAATGAGAGAGTTTGCTTTCCCGGAGCCTCTCTCCTAGTCTCCCCTTCCTGAATTAGCAGCCTGGTGATCCAGCTATGAGGCTTCCACTGCCTCTGCCTGGGGAGTAAGAGGCTCAAAGAGCTGGGAAATCACCACTCTCACACCCCCATGTTTATCACAGCATTATTTACAGTGGCCAAGACGGAAATAACCCAAGTGTCCCTCGATAGAGGATTGGATAAAGAAGATGTGGTACATATTTACACTGGAATACTATTCAGCCATAAGAAATGATGACATAGTGACATTTACAACAACATGGATGGACCTTGAGAACATTATACTAAGTGAAATAAGTAAATCAGAGAAAGATGAGAACTGTATGATTTCACAACTAGGTTTGATATAAAACTAAAACTTATGTATATAGATAAAACTTAAGTGGTTACCAGGGGGAAGGAAACATGAGGGAAAGGGAAGGAGACTTGAGTGAATGGAGAGGAGGGAGGTGTTGGGGGATGGATGTAAAAAAGGACAAATACAGTGTGTTCGTAAAGTCATGGTGCACTTTTGACCAGTCACAGGAAAGCAACAAAAGACAATAGAAATTTGAAATCTGCACCAAATAAAGGAAAACCCTCCCAGTTTCTATAGGATGATGTGGCAGCATGTGCGCATGTGCAGATGATGATGTAACACCATGTATACAGTGGAGCAGCCCACGGCCATGCCAGTGGAGATGTGGATGGTACAGAGGAAAGTTCAGTGTGTTCTGTGGCTTGCTAAATTCGAATCCGTAACCAAAGTGCAACATGAATATCGGCGCGTTTATAATGATGTGCCACCACATAGGAATAACATTACTCGGTGGGATAAGCAGTTGAAGGAAACTGGCAGTTTGGTGGAGAAACCCCATTCTGGTAGGCCATCAGTCAGTGACGAGTCTGTAGAGGCTATATGGGATAGCTACATGAGGAGCCAAAAAAAAATCTGTGCCTGAGCCCACATTGAACTGCACTGAATAGGTATGAAACTGGGAGAGTTTTTCTTTTATTTGGTGCAGATTTTACATTTCTATCGTCTTTTGTTGCTTTACTGTGACCGGTCAAAATGCACCATGACTTTATAGACACACTGTATAAGGTGATGGAAAATGATTTGACTTTAGGTGATGGGTATACAACAGAATCAACCATTTAAACACTATAGAAATGTTTCTCTGAAACCTATGTACTCTTATGGATCAATGTTACCCTGTTAATTTTCTAAATAAAATATTAAAAATTATAGTTATAATTGGCATTTTTTAAAAAATTTTAATAAAATTGGACACCTTTTTCTATGTTTACTAGCCATTTGGATGTCTTTGTAAAGTATTTGTTCAAGTGTTTTACTACTTTCTTCTGTGGAGTATTTGTATTTTTGAATTGAATGGAATAACACCTATTCATAATTAAAGTAACATTTAATTTGGTATCTTAAAATATAAGAACTATTAAAGTAATAATAATGGTCTACTCTTTTCCTTCCATAAAACCGAGTAGAATGAAACTTTCAATTTATGTTTTCTTTAAAAATTCCAAATCACAGAATGAATTTAATTATAGCTGAGCTTTTTAGAAACAATATTACCAAAAGAGGAAATACTTAAAGTTGAATAAAAAATTTAATTTATAGTTTCAGTTGTTATTTATAAAAATATTTGAGTGACAGTTTATGAGGCATTTTTTGACAGATCAAGGATAAGTAGTCCAGCCTGACCAGGCGGTGGTACAGTGGATAGAGCATTCTACAGGGATGCAGAGGACCCAGGCTCGAAAACCCAAGGTCATCGGCTTGAGTACCAGCTCATCCGGCTTGAGCACAGGCTCACCAGCTTGAGCACAGGGTCACTGGCTTGAGCATGGAAATCATAGACATGACCCTAAGGTCGCTGGCTTGAGCAAGGGGTTACTAGCTCTGCTGTAGCCTCCCTGCCAAGGCACATATGAGAAAGCAATCATTGTACAACTAAGGTGCCACAACTATGAATTGATGCTTTTCATCTCTCCCTTCTTGTCTGTCTCTATCTGTTCCTCTCTCTCTCTGTCTCTGTCACACACAAAAAAGGATAAGTAGTCCACACATTCTAACCTGTGCTGTAAGCAGAATACTTAAACCAATTTAATTATTATAAGAATATTTTAATAGAAACATCAAAGAAACATTATAACACACTCCTCAAACCTGGTCCCTAACAGTATTATGCAAACTGAATCCAGAGTTAAAGGAACTAGTGTCTTCTTCAATGTGAAGTTTCATTTATTTTCATCATTTCAGTTTCCTATAGTTCCACATAATTTGTTTCCTGGATGAAATAGAGTAGAGATAAGGTTAGGGAAGTATTGGCTGGAAGACTGCATTGATTTTCTATGAACAAATTGCTTGTGATGGCTTGTGATAATGAATTATGTTCTGTGCAGGAGAGAAGGCCGCCTCCTTTTCTTCTACTTTTTTCTTAAACTGGTAGATAAGTTTCCATTGATTCAAAAGTCCCAGTACTAATTACTAATGTCTTTCAACCTGTCTCTGTCACAAAAGACAGGCTATATATGAAAAAAGACAATGCATTCAGAGTAAAAAGAAATATATATCTAAACAACAAATAAATTTAAGTTTCTCTTTTTTTTTTTTTTTTTTTTTTTTTTTTTGGTCACACATCAGAGCAAGGTTAGTCACAGAAAACCTGAGTCATTAAAAGTGATTAATCTTGCCATAGTACCCAGATGTTTTTAAGATTGTCTTTAAAAAAGAAAAAGAAGAATCCATAGGAAAAAATAAATAAAAAGCAAATTGCAATGATAAATATAGTTTATTGAGAATTTTTATAATGAATGGGTGTTGGATTTTATAAAATTAATCTTTTGCATACTTTTCTTTTCTTTTTGTATCAGGGCAAAGACCTCAAACAAATAACTATATATAGCAAGAGGCAGAAAACTCCAATAGACCTTGAGCATAGAGAGAAGCTCTGTTTGTGGTCTCTGTCCAGACCTACACAAAGACAAGGCAGACATGTAAAAGCACCATGTAAATACTACAGTCCATAGTCTGAATCGTTTGGTTATGGTCTACCAGAAGCAGAAAAGCGGTATGATGTGTTTGTATGAGTATATTTTGATAATTCAATTAATTCATACTCTCTGAGTATAGTGATTGGCTAAAAATATAAACTGGATTTCAGAATGTGTTTTTCCACACTGATACCTTTGCATTAGATGATTTATTTCCACAAAAGCAAGCCATCAGAACAAAACATGTTAAAAAGTATAAACAGTCAAGTGCTGTGTGTTAAACTTGAGGTTAGAGATCTATTATAACATACATACGAATTTTTTTTAACACAAACACAACAAAACTTAACTGCAACAAATAATCTATCTTGCTTTATTTATTCAAAGTGTTAGAAATAACTTCAGTTGTAATTCATATTGGTGCTTTAAACTTTGAAATTATTTTCCAAATTCTATAACGAGGTACTAGATAGAATGCCCTAAAAACATTCTTTTCTTCTCAATTTAATTGATTACTTCTGTTCATCTTCTCAAATTGTAAGCACGAGCCAATACACATTCTTCACAAAAAGACTGTGTGTTTCAAATTTTTAAATTTTCAAATTTTCAATTATGTGTGGCAATTATTAAATGTAGGTGTCACTGGAAAATAGTAAAATAAATTTCCAGTATGCATTCTATTTTCCTTTCACTTTGAACAATAGTATTTTAATTAAGATAATTCCTATATAGTGGTAAAAAATATTTGATAAAAAATAAATATGCTTTTGCAAAGGAATATATACATTATTATTCACAATTCTTTCATATCTCTCTCTCTTTGGTTGTGGTGGAATAAGCTATTACTCCAGAAGATGTCTCCACTTACAATTAGAGAGTTTAATTCCATTTTCACTTAAATAAATTGGCAAACTGAAATGGTGTCACTCTCGGATTTCTGTTACCAATTCTTAACTATAAATTCTGTGCTGCTTAATACTCATCAAAACCTTAGATCACAGGTAAATGTTGGGATTACCATGTGATCTGAAATTCATTGTTTCATGCAAGCAGTTTGCTCTGAATTCTTGTATTATGCCAGATCATTATCTGCCTATATTCAGAAAGAATTATTTAGCTTTTCTTTCCACTGCATTTATAAAGTTGTGCTTTGCTGTCCTATAAAAAACATGCATTGAAGAGTGTAATGGCAGATAGCATTTTGATTTATGCATTTATGTATTTATTTATTTTTAAGTGAGAGAAGGAGAGATAGAGGGACAGACTCCCACATGTGCCCCAACCAGGATCCACCAGTCAACCCCCACTGGGGGCTGACCCTCAGACCAACCAAGCTATCCTCCATGCTTGGGCCAACATTGAACCAATTGAGCTGCTGGCTGTGAGAGGGTAAGAGTGAGAGGATAGGAGGCAAGGAGGAGAAGAGAAGCAGATGGTTACTTTTCATGTGTGCCCTGACTGGAAATCAAACCCAGGACTTCCGCATGCCAGGCTGAAGCTCTATCCAACCAGCCAGGGCATGGGTTTATATATTTAAGGTAAAAAATGTCATTATCATTTCTCCTAATCACATAGCACCTCTGCAAAAAATAAATATTTCATTTTAGTTTTGTGTGTGTGTGTGTGTGTGTGTGTGTGTGTGTATTTTTCTGAAGGTGGAAACGGGGAGCGACAGACAGTCTCCCGCATGCGCCCAACTGAGATCCACTGGCACGCCTACGAGGGGGTGACGCTTTGCCCACCAGGGGGCGATGCTCTGCCCCTCCAGGGCATCGCTCTGTTGTGACCAGAGCCACTCCAGCTAGCGCCTGGGGCAGAGGCCAAGGAGCCATCCCCAGTGCCCAGGCTATCTTTGCTCCAATGGAGCCTCGCTGTGGGAGGGGAAGAGAGAGACAGAGAGGAAGGAGAGGGGGAGGGGTGGAGAAGCAGATGGGCGCTTCTCCTGTGTGCCCTGGCCAGGAATCGAACCCGGGATCTCTGCACGCCAGACCGACGCTCTACCACTGAGCCTACCGGCCAGGGCCTCATTTTAGTTTTTAATAAAAGTAAGCTTTGCTTCTCCTGAACAAGTTTCATTTTTATCTATTTATTTTAGTTTTTGTTTTCACACTGTGGATCTTCTAAACCAATTTGTGGGGTTTTTTTTCTTTTCTAGGGAAGCAAGGAAATAGAAAGCCCAGTTTTGACCTAACATTGACAAGTGTCGGTAGATCTGACACATGCCTTGAAGGCTAAATTTTATACTAGCTTCATCTGATATTCCCATCAATATTTTCTTTGTGTCTCTCACATCTTACAAATAAATTTTTAAATGTTGTTTTCTTTTTAAAAACTCACAAAATATTTTTTAAAATAACAAAGAAGTTGAAAATTAAACGTACAAACTTATTGCACTCTCCTACCTTTCTAAAAAGTAAAGCAATCAATAAAAATATGTAATTCAAGTCTTATCAAATCTCATCTGGAGAAATTTTAAAAGATTCATTTGCTGTCATACAAAGTTTGTTTATATAAAATCACAGAGTACTATGGAAATCACAGAAGTAATTTAATCAACCATTGATGTTACCTAGGAGAAGCAGTTTTCCATATTTTTGAATTATGGTCTCTCTGAAATATAGATTGAGTCACAGCATAAGGCAGTGAGTACAAAATGAGGAGGCTGCCCCAGAATTAGATTATTGTTCATATGTTCTTAACAAACATACTCTAATGTACCACTACTTATTCATTTTTTTATCCTTTCTGTCTCCTGCATTTATTTGAATACACTTCTATTTCATTTATTTCTGCTATGAGCTTTGTCATTTTCTTCTACTAACTCTGGACTCATTTTGTTCTTTGTTTACTAATTGCTTGAGGAATAAAGTTAGATTATTTGAGATTTTTCTTGATTCCTAATGTAGGTGTTTATACCTAGAAATGTGTCTCTTAGAATTTAGTTCTCTGTACTTCATAAATTTTAGTATATTGTTTTTCCATTTTCATTTGTCTTGAAATGTTTTATTATTTCTTCTTTGATCATTGGTTGTTCAGGAGCATGGTGTTGAATCTCCACATATTTAAATTTTTCACCGTTCTTCTTGTAATTCAATTCTAGTTTCATACAACTGTGGTTGGAAAAGTTGTTTGATTTAATTTTAATATTCTTAAATTTATTAAGATATGTTTTGTGGCCTAACATATAATCTATCCTGGATAATATTTCATGTGAACTTGAGAAGAAAATGTTTGGTTTCTGATGTCTTTTGAGTAAAATGTTCTATAATTGTTTTTAGATACAACCAATCTAATATGTCTAATGTTTCCTTACTGATTTTCTGTCCAGGTAATTAATCCACTGTTGAAAGTGAGGTACTAAAGTCCCCTTCTATATGTATTATTGTCTAGTTTTCCTTCAGGTCTGTTAATATTTGCTTTATATATTTAGGTTCTCCTATATTGGGTGCATAAATATTTACTAATGTTAGAAACTCTTGATGAATTGACTCCTTTTGCATTACATACAGTGGTCCCTCGTCTGTCACAGGGGTTATATTCCAGAACACCCCCTGCCATGATAGGCAAAAATCCATGAAGTAAAGACTTAATATTTATTTTATTAACTATATATATTTTAAGTCTTTATTTCAATTTAATATTCTTTTAATGTGTTTTAATTTATATTTTTTATTGTTTTTACTTTTTTAAGCTAAAAATGCTTATTTTACCACAAAAATAATTAAAATAATAAATATATAAAAATACCTACATACCACTGTTGGTCAAATAAGTTTTTAAATATGATATATGTTTGCTTGCTTGTATTTTGCATTGTGTGTGGTGGACAGGCTGTAAGCAGGTGGGATGGTTATAGCCTAGGGTTTAGTTTTAAGACTAAGCTTTTCCTTACCCCTTGACTGACTGCATGATGTAGAGTGGTATATTCTCATGAGGAATCCCAGTATGCCTCAAATGGGTGACTTTGTATCAGAGACTTCCTTGTTTGTATATTGGATTAAAGGTTTTGATTTCTACACTATAAAGTGGGACAGACCAGCAGCTTGCTCTCTTGGTTCCTGAGATTAGCATTAGAGAGGAGAGCAGAGAAAGGAGAGCAGAGAAAGGCTACATGGAGGAGAGGAGAGGCAGCCAAGATGGTGGAGTGCTGAAAGAGAAGCCAGTTAGTGCAGAGTTTGTGCAGAGACGGAGATGGGGAACAAAGTAGAATGAGGCTGGTGAGGTAGAGACTTTGATTCTAGGAAACTCGGATAAGTCAGTAGCTTTGTGAGCACTGAATGAGTGAGTTTTGGAGCCCAGTGTGTGTCTTTACTTGGCCGCCAGGTGCAAGTATGATTAAAGATAATGGCCCACCAGTTCGTGGATCTGTTGTTTTATTACCATCTGTCCGAATCCAATGCAAACCTGCATGGGCCAGGTGACTGTGATGGTGGCCATGGCTACTGGCTTCACAACCACAAATCCTGCAATATAGTGAAAACTCCGTGGTACTAAATTACATACACACAGTTTTAAAATCTGCAATACAGTGAGACCGCAAAAAGTGAACCGCAGTATGGCAAGGGACTACTGTAGTGATCTTTGTCACTTGTTACAGTCTTTGGCTTAATGCCTATGCTTTCTTTTCATATCCACTTGCATGGAGTATCTTTTCCATTTCTTCAATTTTAGTTTATGTATGTATTTAAACCTGAAGTGAGTCATTTGTAGGCAATTTAGTAAGTACTCCAGCCCGCTAAAAACTACCAGTGTCACGTGAAAAAAACCTACTCAAGACACAAACTTAAGTCAAGAGAAAGAGGGGGATGCCTGACCTGTGGTAGCGCAGTGGATAAAGCATCGACCTGGAAATGCTGAGGTCGCTGGTTCGAAACCCTGGGCTTGCCTGGTCAAGGCACATATGGGAGTTGATGCTTCCAGCTCCTCCCTCCTGTCTCTGTCTCTCTTTGTCTCTCTCTGTCCCTCTCTGTCTCCTCTCTAAAATGAATAAATAAAATAAAATAAAAAAAAAGAGAAAGAGGGGGAGACCTGCCAAGGGAGGCAAAGACCTCATGAATTTCCTTCTCCCTTAGATTCACTGATCAGAAGTACAACAGAGGTAACAGAATTATTAAGGAGGGAGACCAGGTAATAAGGGAAAAAATGATAAATGGCTGTTTTACTGACATAGAGTAAAGGCTAATTTGGTCAGTACATTCTTTTTATTTTGCTAGTAAACAAGCACAAAGGGAGGGGCAATCTAGAACCTCTAGGCTAATTTTCTAAAGCCCGTCCACATGCATTCCTTTGTGTCTGCACAAAGGTCACTCACTCACACAGTTTCTTGGTGTTTTTATCCAAGAGACATTCTCTCAGGGCTTTTAAACTAAAGTTCCCCAATCCAAGTCATAGAGGGTTCAATGTTAAATGAGTGATACCTTACAAGGCAGCATATAATTGGCTTTAGTTTTCTATCCATTTAGCCACTCTATGCTTTTTTGATATGAGTTTAATTCATTTATGTTTACAGTAATTATTGATAGGATGTGGCGTCACCATTGCCATTTTACATATTGTTTTTCAGTTGTTTTGTCATTTTCTTGTTCGTTTCTCTGGTGTTCTCTTTCTTATGATTTGTTGAATTTATATATTTTGATTCCTTTTTCTTAGTCTTCTGTATATACTATAAGTTTTTGCTTTGTGTTTACATTAATGAAAGTGTCATTCTTTGAATTAACTTGTATTAAAATCTTGATTTCCCAAAATCTTAACTCTGTCACTTTATCTAATTTCCCATAACCTCATTTTATCTTTTTCAAAGGTAGTAAAAAATGTCCTTTTTTTTTTGTTTCCTCCATTTCACAAATGTAAATTAAGTGACTTCTATGTGTCAAGGACATTTTTAGGTACCTCCTCACCTCTCACATATCCTACATGCTATTTAGTAAATAGATGATAAATAAGCATAAATTATATAATAAAATCTTATAATAATTTCTCTGTGAAGGAAACAAGGCAAGCTAAAGGGATAGAGAACATAAAGTAAGGCATGTAATATAGCTAACATAGAATTTAAAAGCAATAATTCCTTCTCTTTTGTCAATATTTACTAGTTTATATAATAATTTTAATTAATATTTTTAATGCTTAGATCTCTATCTGTGCATTAACTATATTTGCTTGGTTTTAGCTGAATTTATTTCTCTATGCTTTAGTTTTCATCTAAAGAAAGGTACTAATGTCTCAAGAGTTTAGTAAAGTAATTTTTATTAAATCTACTATGTTCTGGTCACTATAATAAAGATTCTACTTATCTGAAGGTGTTCTTCAAAATATCCACTTTGTACAGTCATTGTAGATATTAACTAAAATATTGTGTATTCAAAGGATACAGACTGTGGTTTTTCCCTGGTTTTGCAGGTTCCACAGAAGCATACCACTAAAGGTGGAAGAAATGGAATGTTCCCCAATCTCCCTAAAGCCAAAGATATTCTGGATACTCTACCAGATTCTGGTTCTTTACTCTTCCCTTCTAATAATCTATGCCTATGAAATAATAAGACATTGTGTTCTTTACTTGTATTCTGTAAAGCCAGTAGCCACGGCCACCATCACAGCAGCCGCCTGGCCCATGCAGGTTTGCATTGGATTTGGACAGTTGGTAAAGAAACAACGGAGCCAAAAACTGATGGGCCGTCATCTTTAATCCTAGCTTGCACCCGGCGGGCAAGTAAAAACACACACTGGGCTCCAAAACCCAGTCACATTCAGTGCTCACAAAGCTACTGACTTATCCGAGTTTCCTAGAATCAAAGGTTTCTAGCTCACCAGACTTATTCACCTCTGTTCCCCATCTCCTTCCTTCTCCCTGCACAAACTCTGCACTAACTGGCTTCTCACTCAACACTCCGCCATCTTGGCTGCTTCTCCTGGCCTTTCTCTGCTCTCTGCTCTGCTCTCTCTTCTAACGATAATCTCAGGAACCAAGAGAGCAAGCTCCCGCTCTGCCCCTATTTTATAGTGTAGAAATCCAAACCTTTAATACAATATACAAAATAGGGAAGTCTCTAATACAAAGTCACTTATCTGGGACATGATGGGATTGTACCACCCCACATCAAAAAGGGTGGGAAAGGCTTAATCCCAAAACCAATCCCCAGGCTACAAGGATTCTGCCTGTCTTTAGCCCACCCCCAACGCACATTAATATCATCTGGGCAACGAACAGCCTCCACGTGGGCAGCGTCATCTTTAACAAAGTGAGCATAATATATTTTATCTGCCCAACAATTCTTTATTTTTAAAAAATCACAAATATTATTGCTTACTATGTGTGCTAGAAAGATACACAAAATAATTTTAAAATTCAGACTGGTAAAATATTTAGAAACAATATTAAAGACTATTGGAATATGAGGGTGTTTTTGAAAGCTTCTATAATAAGAAAAGCTGTAACAGTGTATAAATTTTTCTATTATTTGCAACACACCTGGAAGCTGCTAACCACTGAGTGTGATAAAAGCTATAATTAATAAGCATTCTCTAAGTTACTTATTTTCACTTATAAAATAATCTAGACTGTTTTTTTATTCTCCAAAAACAAAAATGTGTCACAATTTCATAACTATGAGAGAATTCAATGTAATCTTCTACTGAGTGTTTTTGTTTTATTTTAGTTGGGTGAATAAAAATAAAACTATGAGAGAGGACACTTTCTATTTTGTTTGTTTACTTCCAGGAAGATATCCAAAAGCACCCAAAACACTAATTCAAAAGACTATATGCACCTCTGTGTTCATTGCTGTGATATTTATAATAGCCAAGATTTGGAAGTAGCCCAAGTCCCTATCAGCAGTTGAGTGGATAAAAATGCTATGGTATGTTTACACAATGGAATACTATTCAGCTATAAAAAGAAGGAAATATTACCCTTTATAACAGTGTGGCTGAACCTAGAGAGTATTATGTTATATGAAATAAGCCAATCAGATAAGTACCATATGATTTCACTTATATGTGGAATCTAATGAATAAAATAAACCATCAAACAAAATAGAAACAGACTCATACATACAGAGAACAGACTGACAGAAGGTAAGGGGATTGGAGGATGAAAGAAAAAGCTGAAAGGATCAAGCAAAGGAAAAAAACTCATAGACACAGTCAAGTAATGGGACTACAAAAGATAAAATGGAGTGGGGAAAGGTAGAAAGGTTAAAAGGGTAATAAATGCTGAGAAAGGAGACTTGCTTTGGGGTGGAGAACATAGGATACAGTATAAAGATGGTGTATTATAAAATTGTACAACTGCAACCTATATAAGTTTATTAACCAATGTCACCCCAACAAAGTCAATAAAAATATAAAAAATGAAAATAAAATGAAATGTGTCAACCAAATGATTAATTTAAGGGGGCATTTATTAAATATCTATAATATTTATTTTCTACCTCATAAGATGAATTTTAATAGCACTATTCAAAACTCTTCACTTGAATGTGTTGGTAGAGTAAAATTTAGATGAACAAAATACTAAAACATTTTCACAGATATATGTCTGTAAACAGAAGTATACATCAAATTGGTTCCTCAACATGCTTTTCACATTCAATATGTAATTATTGCAGTCAAATGAACTGATTAATTATAGCATCTTCAATATATGTTATGACTAATGTGAATGATTTTAGTGATATCCACAAAAAATTATTCATAAAGTTTTGTTAAATCAACAAAAATAACAAAAAAATTAAGTTTCCTTGTGCCCCCTGGAAAGCAGGACTGGTATAGTAAGACGTGGATTTTTTTTTTTTTTTTTTTGTATTTTTCTGAAGCTGGAAACGGGTAGAGACAGACTCCCGCATGCGCCTGACCGGGATCCACCTGGCACGCCCACCAGGGGTGACGCTCTGCCCACTAGGGGGCGATGCTCTGCCCCTCCAGGGCGTCGCTCTGCCGAGACCAGAGCCACTCTAGCACCTGGGGCAGAGGCCAAGGAACCATCCCCAGCGCCCGGGTCATCTTTGCTCCAATGGAGCCTTGGCTGCGGGAGGGGAAGAGAGAGACAGAGAGGAAGGAGGGGGGGTGAAGCAAATGGGCGCTTCTCCTATGTGCCCTGGCTGGGAATCGAACCCTGGTCCCCCGCACGCCAGGCCGACGCTCTACCGCTGAGCCAACTGGCCAGGGCTAGACGTGGATTTTGAATCAGATATACCTAGAGACTAGTCACAGGTCTAAAATTAAGTAGCCTGTGGGCATTACAAGTACAGGTGTTTTCCAGTTTCTTTCATAAATTAAGAAAAATAATATCTACTTTGAAGAATGGTTCCCAGAGTGACATCAGAGAAGTGGTGATATGAGAGGTTTACTTTGTTTCTCTCCTTGAAGTTACAACAATTTGAACAGCTATATCAATAAAGAAGACAATAGCTACTGTACAATTCAGAAATAAACTCACAGCATAAATGGGGATAATTTATGACATCAAAAACATAAAAGGGGAGTAGATAAAGGTCTAAATTTTCAAAGAGGTATGGAGATAAAATACATCCAGAAGAAAAAGAACTACTACTATATAAAATTGCTTATTTTATCTTAACTTTTTCTTCCCATAATGGTTTCTTTTACAATACCTTTCTTTTTATTGAATATTCCCAAGTTTCTGACTATATTATTTTTCTTCTCTCTGAAACATTTATTTAACATTACTTGCATGGAAGGTCAAGAGGCAACAAATTCTTTCATTTTTGTTTATCTAAGAAAGTTTATTTACTCTTCACATTTGAAGTATAATATTTCAGGGTACAGAATTTTGAGTTGATTGGTTCTTTTATGCTCAACACTTTAAAATTGCACTCCACTCTCTTCTTGATTAAATGCTTTCTGAGAAATTGAATGTAATATTACCTTTGCCTCTCTATGGGTAAGATGTATTTTTCTTGTGATGTCTTTCAAGATTTTTTCATTGTCTTTGATTTTCTGTAGCTTAAAAATGGGGGGGGATTGTTTGGTTGGTTTGATAATGTTTTTGCATTTATTTTGCTTGGTATTGTTCTCTGAGCTGCTATATCTTGGGTATGATGTCTGATAGTAACGGGAAAATTCTCAGTCATTATTGTTTTAGATTTTTTTGTTTCTTTCTTTCTTTTACTTTTTCTCCTTTTTCTAATATTTCCCTTTTGTGACTGTTATACTTTTTGTAATTGTTGCAAAGTCTTTTTATATTGTTTTTGTCTGTCTTTGTTCTCTTTACTTTGTAGTTTTTGAGTACTTTATTGATATATCTTCAAGGTCAGAGAACTTTTTTATTTTCTGACTTTGTCCAATCAACTAATAAGGCTTTCCAAGGCATTCTTTATTTCCATATGTATTTTATCTCCATACCTCTTTGAAAATTTAGACCTTTATCTACTCCCCTTTTATGTTTTTGATGTCATAAATTATCCCCATTTATGCTGTGAGTTTATTTCTGAATTGTACAGTAGCTATTGTCTTCTTTATTGATATAGCTGTTCAAATTGTTGTAACTTCAAGGAGAGAAACAAAGTAAACCTCTCATACCACCACTTCTCTGATGTCACTCTGGGAACCATTCTTTATTTCTTTTACAGTGTTTTATATTTTTAGTATTTCTTTTTTTTTTTGTATTTTTCTGAAGTTGGAAATGGTGAGGCAGTCAGACAGACTCCTGCATGCATCCAACCAGGATCCACCGGCATGCCCACCAGAGGGCGATGTTCTGTCCATTTGGGGCTTTGCTCTGCTGCAACCAGAGCTGTTCTAGTGCCTGAGGCAGAGGCCAAGGAGCCATCCTCAGTGCCCGGGTCAACTTTGCTCCAATGGAACCTTGGCTGCAGGAAGGGAAGAGAGAGACAGAGAGGAAGGAGAGGGGGAGGGGGCGCTTCTCCTGTGTGCCATGGCTGGGAATCGAATCCAGGACTTTTGCATGCCAGGTCAATGCTCTACCACTGAGCCAACCTGTCAGGGCCTAGTATTTCTTTTTGATTCTTTCTGAACATGTTTATCTCTCTGTTTTTCCCGGCTATCTATTCTTGTATACTATTCACCCATTAGCACCTTAGCATATTAATCATAGTATTAAATCCCAACTTGATAATTTCAACATCTGTACCATGTCTGGTTCTAACTCTTGCTTTGTCTCTTTAAATTATGGGGATTTTATTTTTGCATTTTGGCATACTTGCACTATTTTTCTTGAAAGCTGGACATGATGTACTGCATAAAATAAACTATTGTAAATAGGACTATTATAATTTGGTCTCAGGTGGGGGAGGAGGGAAAGTGATCTACAGTCTATAATTAGTTCTAATTATTTTAGTAAACCCATACTCTTTACTGTGAACTTGTGTTTATCAGTTTTTCTCCCCTCTCTGTTGGCACAAGATGACTAGAGTGGGCTGGAGTTGGGTATTAGCCTTCCCCCAAGTCAGTTAGGCTCTGAACAAGTTCCCCCTAGAGCAAGCCATGTTAATAGAAACAAAGTGCTCTGATACCAGTATATTTCTTTTTTTTTATTCTTTTTTTTTCATTTTAATGGGGTGACATTGATAAATCAGGGTACATATGTTCAGAGAAAACATCTCCAGGTTATTTTAACATTTGATTATGTTGCATACCCATCACTCGAAGTCAAATTGTCTCTTTTCATCTTCAATCTGGTTTTCTCTGTGCCCTTCCCATCCCCCCAGTTCCTCCTTTTCCTACCCCTCTCCCCCTACCCCCAGAAACCACCACACTCTTGTCCATGTCTCTGGGTCTCTTTTTTATGTCCCACTTATGTATGGAATTATATAGCTCTTAGCTTTTCTGATTTACTTATTTCACTCTGTACAGTGTTATCAAGGTCCATCTATGTTGTTGTAAATGATCCAATGTCATCATTTCTTATGGATGAGTAGTATTCCATAGTATATATATATGTACCACATCTTTTTTATTCAGTTATCTATTAAAGGGCTTTTTGGTTGATTCCATGTCTTGGCCACTGTGAACAACGCTGCAATGAACATGGTGCTGCATGTGTCTTTATGCATCAATGTTTTTGTGTTTGGGGAGTATATACCCAGTAGAGGGATTTCTGGGTCATATGGCAGCTCAATTTTTAATTTTTTGAGGAACCACCATACTTTCTTTCATAATGGTTGCACTACTTTACATACCCACCAACAGTGTATGAGGGTTCCTTTTTTTCCACAGCCTCTCCAATATTTGTTATTACCTGTCTTGTTGATAATAGCTCATCTAACAGATGTGAGGTGGTATCTCATTGTACATTTGATTTTCATTTCTCTAATAACTAATGAAGATGAGCATCTTTTCATATATCTGTTGGCCATTTGTATTTCTTCCTGGGAGAAGTGTCTGTTCATGTCCTCTTCCCATTTTTTGATTGGATTATTTGTTTATTGTTGAGTTTTATGAGTTCTTTGTATATTTTGGGTATTAGGTCCTTATTTGAGCTGTTGTTTGAAAATATCATCTCCCATTTAGTTGGCCATCTGTTTGTTTTGTTGTCAGTTTCTCTTGCTGTGCAAATACTTTTTAGTCTGATATGGTCCAATTTATTTATCTTTGCCTTCAATTCCCTTGCCTTTGGAGTCAAATTTATAAAGTGCTTTTTATAGCCAAGGTCCGTGAGTTTAGTACCTATGTCTTCTTCTATGTACTTTATTGTTTCAGATCTTATATTTAGGTCTTTGATCCATTTTGAATTACTTTTAGTACAAGGGGACAAACTGTAGTCAAGTTTCATTCTTTTGCTTGTGACTTTCCAGTTTTCCCAGCACCATTTGTTGAAGAGGCTTTCTTTTCTTCATTGTGTGTTGTTTGCCCCTTTATCGAAAATTATTTGACCATATATATGTTGTTTTATTTCGAGGCTTTTTTTCTATTCTGTTCCATTGGTCTGAGTGTCTATTTTTCTGCCAATACCATGCTCTTTTGATTGTCGTGGCTCTATAATATAATTTGAAGTCAACTATTGTACTTACCCCAGCTTCGTTCATTTTCTTTAGGATTGCTTTGGCTATTTGGGTTTTTTTATAGTTCCATATAAATCTGATGATTTTTTGTTCAATTTCTTTAAAAAAATGACATTGGAATTTTGATGGGAATTGCATAAAATTTGTATATAGCTTTGGCTAATTTAGTCATTTTGACTATATTTATTCTTTCTATCTAGAAGCAAGGAATATTTTTCCATTTCATTGTATCTTTTTAAATTTCCCTTAACAGTGCTTTGTAGTTTTCATTATATAGGTCTTTTACATTCTTTGTTATGTTTATTCCTAGATATTTTATTTATTTTTTGTTGCAACCATGAAGGGGATTATTTTTTTGAGTTTGTTTTCTGATGTATTATTGTTGGCATACAGGAAGGCAATGTACTTTTGTATATTAATTTTGTATCCTGCAACCTTACTGTATTGGTTTATTGTTTCTAGTAGTCTTTTTGTGGAGTCCTTGGGTGTTTTAATGTGTAGGATTATATCATCTGCAAAAAGTGAAACCTTTACTTCTTCTTTTCCAAAATGAATGCCTTCTATTTCTTTTTTTTTTTTTTTTTTTGTCTGATTGCTCTTGCTAGAACTTCCAGTACTACGTTATATAAAAGTGGAGAGAGTAGACAACCCTGTCAGGTTCCTGATTTTAGAGGAAAAGTCCTTCGTTTTATGTTGTTTAATATGATGTTAGCTGATAGTTTATCATAAATGGTCTTTATTATGTTGATATATTTTTATTCTATACCCATTTTGTTGAGTGTTTTAAACATAAAATTGTGTTTTATTTTATTGAATGCCTTTTCTGCATCTATTGATAGGATCATATGGTTTTTGTCCTTAGTTTTGTTGATATGGTGTATTACGTTAACAGTTTTACGTATGTTGAGCCATCTTTGTGATTTTGGGATGAATCCCACTTGATCATAATGTATTATATTTTTATGTGTTGTTGTATTCAATTTACTAGTATTTTGTTTAGTATTTCAGCATCTGTATTCATTAGAGATATTGGTTTGTAATTTTCTTTTATTGTGTTGTCCTTGCCAGGTTTCAGTATGAGGGTTTTGTTGGCCTCATAAAATGTGCTTGGAAATACTGCTTCTCCTTCAATTTTTTGGAAGATTTTGAGTAGAATAAGAACCAAGTCTTCTTTGAATGTTTGATAGAATTCACTAGTATAGCCGTCTGAACCTGGACTTTTATTTTTGGGGAGGTTTTTGATAATTGTTTCTTATTTCCTTCCTGCTTATGGGTCTGTTTAGGCTTTCTGCTTCATCATGATTCAGTCTAGGGAGATTGTATTGTTCTACAAATTTATCCATTTCTTCTATATTGTTAAATTTGGTGGCATACAGTTTTTCATAATATTCTACAATAATTCTTTGTATATCCATGATATCTGTGGTAATTTCTCCTCTATCATTTTGAATTTTGTTTATTTGAGTCCTTTTTCTTTTTTCCTTAGTGAGTCTTGCCATGAGTTTCCAATTTTGTTGATCTTTTCAAAGAACCAGCTCTTTGTTTTATTAACTTTTTTATAGTTTTTCTGTTTTCTATTTCATTTATTTCTGCTCTGATTTTTATTATTTCCTTTCTTGTGCTGGTTTTGGGATGCCTTTGTTCTTCTTTATCTAGTTCCTTAAAGTGTGAAGTTAAGTGCTTTACTTGGAATCTCTCTTGTTTATTTATATAGGACTGTAGTGATATGAACTTCTCTCTTATTATTGATTTTGCTGCATTGCAGTGATTCTGATATGTCATATTGTTATTTTCATTTGTATGTAACTTTTGATCTCTGCTTTTATTTCTTCTTTGACCCACTCATTTTTAAATGTATGTTGTTTAGTTTCCACATTTTTATGGGTTTATTTATCTCTTTTTTGCAGTTGAATTCTAGTTTCTAGGCTTTATGATCAGAGAATATACTTGATATAATATCAATCTTTCTGAATTTGTTGATGTTATTTTTGTGGCCCAACATATGGTCAGTTCTTGAGAATGTTCCATATATGCTAGAGAAAAATGTATACTCTGGCACTTTGGGATAAAATTTTCTGTAGATGTCTATCATATCCAATTGTTCTAGTGTTTCGTTTAAGGCCAATATTTCTTTATTGATTTTCTGTTTGGATGAACAATCTAGAGCCATCAGCAGTGTATTGAGGTCTTCAAGTATGATTGTATTTTTGTTAGATTTTGTTTTTAGATCAGACAGTAGCTTACATATTTTGGTGCTCTTTGGTTTGGTGCATATATATTAAGAAGTGTTATGTCTTCTTGATTCAATTTCCCCTTTATCATTATGAAACTACCTTTGCTGTCTTGTATTCAGCATTGTTAGATATGAGTATTACTACACCTACTTTTTTGGGTGTTATTTGCTTAGAATATTGTTTTCCAGCCTTTCACTTTGAATTTGTTTTTATCCTTGTAGCTTAGATGTGTTACTTGTAAGCAGCATATAGTTGGATTTTCTTTTTTAATCCATTCTGCTACTCTGTGTCTTTTTAGTGATGAGGTCAATCCATTTACATTTAGTATAATAATTGACACTTGAAGGTTTCCTATTGCTATTTTGTATTCATATCTTGTTTGATTCTTCTCTTTTGTTTTTCTAGTATTTGTTTTGGTTGGATGTAGTCCATACTTCTTTCCTCTGTTACTTCTTTTTTTAAGCCATGTGCTTCTGTGGTTGTTTTTTCAGGGGTGGTTACCTTTAAGTAATAGAAAGGGTACCTATCATATTCATTGTAGTACATTATCTCAGGAGTGCTTCTGCACTCCATCCTCCTTTGCTACTGTTAACCTTTGTCCTCTCCTCTTTTTTGTTTCTGTTGTCACAGTTTAAATTTGATTTTATTGTGTTCTTGATGGAGCTTTTACTTGTGTTTTTTTTTTTTTGTTTTGTTTTGTTCTTTGTATCTTGTCAGAAAACTCCCTTTAGTATTTCCTGAAGTAGGGATTTTTCTGGTGATAAATTTCCTCATCTTTTCTGTCTCTGTGAATGTTTTTATTTCTCCTTCATATTTGATGGATAGCTTTGATGGGTATAATATTCTTGGGTGGAAGTTCCTCTCTTTCAGAACTTTAAATATTGGGGTCCTCTCTCTTCTAGCTTGTAGAGTTTTGGCTGAAAAATCTGATGATTTTCTAATGGGTCTCCCTTTATATGTTGTATTCTTTTTTCCCCTGGCTGCCTTGAGAATTTTTTCTTTGTTATTGGTTTGTGCCAATTTCATTATGATGTGCCTTGGAGTAGGTTTGTAAGGGTTAAGATAACTTGGTGTTCTGTTTGCTTCTTAAATTTAGGCTTTAGTTCTTTTCACAGGCTTGGGAAGTTTTTGTTTATTATTTGTTTGAATATGTTCTCCATTCCATTTTCTCTCCTCTGTCTGATATACCCATTATTTTTATGTTACTCCTTTTGATGGAGTCAGACAATTCCTATAGGGCTATCTCATAATTTTTATTTTGTGAGTCTCTCTCCTCTTCTCTCTGTAGTGCCTCTAGTTGCCTATCTTTTATGTCACCAATTCTCTCCTCTATCTTACCTGTTCTATGAGCTAAGTTTGTTACCTCATTTTTCAGTTCATGAATTGAGTTTTTCACCTTTGTTTGATTCATTTTCATAGTTTCAATATCCTTGGTGATGTATTCTTTCTGAGTATTTTTAGAATTTCAATTTTAAATTCTCTGTCATTTAACTCCAAGGTTTCCAAGCTATTGAAATGTTTTTCTATAGATTTTTCTTCATCTTTCTGAGCTACATCTCTATCTTTTGTATCTATGATATTTGATTTCTTTTTCCTTAATGGCATTTGAGAGTGGTATTGTTAATAACAGTAATAAGAGTTGATAAAGAATTAAAATATATATAAAATACAAAAGTAAAAAAAATTAAAAATAAAATTTTTTTGAGAAAATATAGTGAAAAACTGAAAATGATGTTGTGCTAAATAGAACAAAAACTACATAGAATAGAGGGCCTGAGTTTGGGAGAAGTGACAATGAGGCAAAAGATGAGGTAAAAGCCCACAAAATGCTACAAGAAAAATATTTGGATCAAGAATAAAATAATTTGTTTGTAAAGGACAGTTGAATGAGATATATAGTGAAAGAGAAGAGAAGAAAAACAGAAAAAGAAAAAATATAGTGAAAAAGTGCAAATTCTATTATATTAAGTGGAACAAAAACTACATAGAATGTAGAGCCAGAGATGGAGGGAATGTTAATAAAATAAAAGCGAAGTAGGCCCTGGCCGGTTGGCTCAGCGGTAGAGCATCGGCCTGGCGTGCGGGGGACCTGGGTTCGATTCCCGGCCAGGGCACATAGGAGAAGCGCCCATTTGCTTCTCCACCCCCCCTCCTTCCTCTCTGTCTCTCTCTCCCCTCCCACAGCCAAGGCTCCATTGGAGCAAAGATGGCCCGGGCACTGGGGATGGCTCCTTGGCCTCTGCCCCAGGCGCTGGAGTGGCTCTGGTCTCAGCAGAGCAATGCCCCGGAGGGGCAGAGCATCACCCCCTGGTGGGCAGAGCTTCACCCCTGGTGGACATGCCAGGTGGATCCCGGTCAGGTGCATGCGGGAGTCTGTCTGACTGTCTCTCCCCATTTCCAGCTTCAGGAAAATACAAAAAAAATAGTGAAGTAAAAAGCACATAAAATGCCACACACAAAAATTTAAATCAAATCCAAAATACAATAATTTGTTTGTGAGTAAGGATTGAATGAGAGGAAAAGTAAAAGAGAAAAGAAGAAACCAAAAGAGAGGGAGAATAAAAAGGGAAAAGATAAAAAGAAAAAAAAGGGGAGAGTTAAGGTTTTTGGAATGTAACCCTCATAGAGGAAAAAAAATAAATGGAAAATGTAACACCTATGGGTAATAAATTTTAAAATGAAAAGAAAAAAATAAAATGGAAAGAAGATAAAAGGACCAAGGTGGAAGAAAAAAAGATACAGAAATGAAAGAAAAAAAAATGAAGAAAGTTATAAAGACTGTGGATTTTTCCTGGTTTTGAGAGGTTATCTTCTTCCTTTTTCTTCTTTCTCTCTTTTTGGGTGGTGGCACTGTACCCCAGGTTCTGCCCCTGTGGCACTCTTAGGTACAGATTTGAGTTGATGTCTTGCTATACCGATGATATAAACTAGGCCTCAATCCCATTGGTAGGTGGGGCTTGTTAGCATTTGCAAGCTTAAACAATGGGAGAGTCTGTTTTCCCAGAGACTCTCCCCAAGTCTCTCCTTTCTGAACAAGCAGCCTGGGGACCCAGCTGTAAAGTTGCCACTGCCACTGCCTGAAGAGCAAGAGGCTGTAAGAGATGCTAAATCCCCCATCTATCCCCACTCAGCGCAGGGTTCTGGGTACGGCTTTGCCAGCCCGAGCCACCAGCATAATCAGGCAGGGCTGGGAGCTGATTGCTCCTCAGATGTCTTTCTATGAGCCTTCAGGTATGTCTAATATGCTTCAGTGCTTTGCGGGACTACTTTCCCCAGGCTTTTTGCACTTTGTAACCTGTATCAGCTGGCAGGAAGATGCTCCAGTCACTGCCTGCAGAACAAGAGGTCTTAAAAGCTGCCAAGTCCCTCTTCCAGGTCCTTTTAAAGCATAGCCCTGGGTATGAAAGCTCTGCCTACCAGAGCCACCAGCTTAAGCAGGCAGGGGGGTGAGCTGACTTCTGGTCAGGATCCTTTCTAAGGTTCCTGGGTATGTCTAGTTAAATTTGCCTTAGTGCTCCACAGGTCTGCTCTCCACAGGCTTCTCCCTTATTGGGAAGCCTACAGCCCAGCCTACCCAACTTCTGCAGTGTTCTCTGAAGTCTGTTCCATAGGAATGTGTTTTTTAACCTGTATCGGCTGGCAAGAAGTTGCCCCAGCCACTACCTGCAAAGCAAGAGGCCCTATGAACTATCAAGTCCCTCCTCCAGATTCTCTTAAATCACAGACCTGGGAAAGAAGACCTTGTTAGTGAGATCCACTGCCAGCGTAAGCCAGCTGAGCAGTGAGCAGACTGCGGGTTAGGCTCCTTTCAGCAATCTGCGGGTCTGCTCTTCACAGACTGTCTACAAGCTGCCTGCGAACCCTTCCCTCCAGCACTTCCATAGTATTCTTCCCCAGGAATGTGCTTTGTTAGCCTGTATGGTTGGCAGAGGTGCCCTGCCTGGAAAGATTCAGGCATAGGGATGCCGGATTTTGTACACTCTCTGCACACAGTTGTTCAGGGAGCAGAGATTATACAGAGACTCTGGCTACAGCCCATGCAGAAGGCTATTGCTGACAGTCTCTGACCCAGCCCCTCTGTCTGGGATGCAGGTGCCCACACCCGGGGCGCTAGGAGGAACCACTCATATACTGCCCATGCTCACCAATCTGGAGACCAGGAGCAAACAAGGCCCACTCTGCAGGCAACCTTTGCTGGGGTTTGCTGCAGGTGTTAGCTCCATGTGGGCTGAGCCATGGTCAAACTCTCTCCTCAGCTTGAATGTTTCCGCCCTAGCCCTGCCTTCCTCTCAGTTCCAAGTGAAAAAAAGTTTCCTCAGGTCAGTGAGGGAAGCAGAATACTCCGTTCTCCATCCTATTTTCTTCAGAGTGGTTTATATATTCAACCACCTTTTCACCCAGTTGTACCTTTGTTTGATGTATATGTATTTCAGATGCTCCTGAGATTTTTTTTCTGTCTCTAGTTGTTGAATTTGTTGAAATTTTAGGGAGAGGTATCAGAAGCCCTCCTCATGGCACCATTTCTCTGATGTCACTCTGGTATATTTCAAAATGGTTCCTTTCCCATCTTCTGTCAGAGCATAAAAAGATTTTTTAAAAGTTTTATTTATTAATTTTGGAAAGAGAGAAATGGAAGGAAGGAGGAAAGAGAGAATGTGTGAGAGAAACATCAATTTTTGTTGTTATACTTATTTATGCCTTCTTTTTTTATTCTTGTATGTGCCCTGACCAGGAATCAAACCCACAACCTTAGCATACCAGGCTGACACTCTAATCAACTGAACCACCCAGCTAGGCTCTTTTGGAAGTTTGGTGTTAGTAAAGAACTATGGGAAATGAGTCAAGCTTCTGGAGGTACATCTCACAATATTTTGGAGGCCTACGTGATTGAATTCCCCTGGAACTTTTAACACTCAGATTTGTTCACACTGAACTTCTGTTTATCACTATCATTTAGGCTCTCCTATCTGAGGTTTTTTTTTTGTTTTTTTTTTCTGAAGTGGATTTAAGTTTTGAGTCTCTGCTTAGGTAAGCTGTTACTTCTTGTAGTCATCTGTCTTTTTCTACCTTAAAAACCAGCAATCCCACTCCATTCCTGGATAGTTATCCAAAAAATGCAAAACAGTAATTTGAAAAATTGTATATTTATTGTGGCATTATTTATAATAGCCAAGATATGGAAGCAACCTAAGTATCTATTAGTAGATGTTTGGAGAAAAATAGATGTGGTTCCTATAGACAATGGAATAATACTCAGCCATGAAGAAATGGAATCTTACAATTTGTCTTTACAAGAAGAGTTGCTGATATTTGAGTCTCAGTGAGTTTACTTTTTACTTCTTGTTAGAAATGAGCAGCAACTTCTAAAATTCTTATATTGTATGTGGAAATAAAAATCCCAAATATTATTTTTAAGTTGTAAATCTATCAGTGTCATTCCTTGGGTAAAAAAACATTGATAATTTATTAATTTTTTTTTTTGTATTTTTCTGAAGCTGGAAACAAGGATAGACAGTCAGACAGACTCCCGCATGCGCCCGAACCGGGATCCACCCGGCATGCCCACCAGGGGGCAATGCTCTGCCCCTCCGGGGCATCACTCTGTCGCGACCAGAGCCACTCTAGTGCCTGGGGCAGAGGCCAAGGAGCCATCCCCAGTGCCCGGGCCATCTTTGCTCCAATGGAGCCTCGCTGCGGGAGGGAAAGAGAGAGACAGAGAGGAAGGAGAGGGGGAGGGGTGGAGAAGCAGATGGGCACTTCTCCTGTGTACCCTGGCCGGGAATCGAACCCGGGACTTCTGCACGCCAGGCCAACGCTCTACCACTGAGCCAACCGGCCAGGGCAATTTATTTAATTTTTATGTAACATTCAAGAAACTGCTTATTTTTGACTTACCTATTTCACTTGTAAATTCATATTATTGCCCTTCAATATTATTCTTAATTCTTTCATGAATATCAGTTTCTTAAATTTTTCATGGCCTTTCCCTTCTCAGTTCTTGAGAATATATTGCTTAGTTGGGTAAATAATATAGTGTGACTAGTAGAACTACGCATGTATTTTTTATAGTGCATTTATCATAATTTTCTTCAGCTAGTAGTGTCTAAATGTGTTTTTGAATTTTCATTATTATCAATATTTTAAATTTAAGAGTCAAATTTGTTAATAGCTTATAAAATTGACACAATTAACAATAAAATATTAATTTTTCAATTCTACTAATTACTGTACTATAAGCAAGATAGGAAGAACTATAGAAAACCCAGGAAAACATCCAAAACAAAATACTCTTAAGCAGGAATATTCACTCCTGAAATTACTATCTCTTACCTTATTAGATTCCATGTCTTCATTCACTCTTTAATTATCAGCTCAATTATTTCATATCAGTGAATAAATGTTTTTTTTTTAATAAATTTTTATTAATGGTAATGGGATGACATTAATAAATCAGGGTACATATATTCAAAGAAAACATGTCTAGGTTATTTTGTCATCAAATTATGTTGCAAACCCCTCGCCCAAAGTCAGATTGTCCTCCGTCACCCTCCATCTAGTTCCCTGTGCCCCTCCCCCTCCCCCTAACTCTCTCCCTCCGTCCCTCCCATGTCCCCCCCCCACCCCCGGTAAACACCACACTCTTGTCCATGTCTCCTAGTCTCATTTTTATGTTCCACCAATGTATGGAATCATGTAGTTCTTGTTTTTTTCTGATTTGCTTATTTCACTCCTTATAATGTTATCAAGATCCCACCATTTTGCTGTAAATGATCTGATGTCATCATTTCTTATGGCTGAGTAGTATTCCATAGTGTATATGTGCCACATCTTCTTTATCCAGTCTTCTATTGAAGGGCTTTTTGGTTGTTTCCATGTCTTGGCCACTGTGAACAGTGCTGCAATGAACATGGGGCTACATGTGTCTTCACGTATCAATGTTTCTGAGGTTTTGGGGTATATACCCAGTAGAGGGATTGCTGGGTCATAAGGTAGTTCTATTTGCAGTTTTTTGAGGAGGCACCATACTTTCCTCCATAATGGTTGTACTACTTTACAGTCCCACCAACAGTGAATGAGGGTTCCTTTTTCTCCACAGCCTCTCCAACATTTGCTATTACCCGTCTTGTTGATAATAGCTAATCTAACAGGAGTGAGGTGGTATCTCATTGTAGTTTTGATTTGCATTTCTCTAATAACTAATGAAGCTGAGCATCTTTTCATATATCTGTTGGCCATTTGTATCTCTTCCTGGGAGAAGTGTCTGTTCATGTCCTCTTCCCATTTTTTTATTGGATTGTTTTTTTGTTTGTTGTTGAGTTTTATGAGTTCTTTGTAAATTTTGGATATTAGGCCCTTATCTGAGCTGTCGTTTGAAAATAGCAGTTCCCATATAGTTGGCTGTCTGTTTATTTTGATATCAGTTTCTCTTGCTGAGCAAAAACTTTTAATTCTGATGTAGTCCCATTCATTTATCTTTGCCTTCACTTCTCTTGCCATTGGAGTCAAGTTCATAAAATGTTCTTTAAAACCCAGGTCCATGATTTTAGTACCTATGTCTTCTTCTATGTACTTTATTGTTTCAGGTCTTATATTTAGGTCTTTGATCCATTTTGAATTAATTTTAGTACACGGGGACAGGCTGTAGTCGAGTTTCATTCTTTTGCATGTGGCTTTCCAGTTTTCCCAACACCATTTGTTGAAGAGGCTTTCTTTTCTCCATTGTGTGTTGTTGGCCCCTTTATCAAAGATTATTTGACCATATATATGTGGTTTTATTTCTGGGCTTTCTATTCTGTTCCATTGGTCTGAGTGTCTATTTTGTTGCCAATACCATGCTGTTTTGATTATCGTGGCCCTATAATATAGTTTAAAGTCAGGTATTGTAATGCCCCCAGCTTCATTCTTTTTCCTTAGGATTGTTTTGGCTATTCGGGGTTTTTTATAGTTCCATATAAATCTGATGATTTTTTGTTCCAGTTCTTTAAAAAATCTCATAGGGATTTTGATGGGAATTGCATTAAATTTGTATATTGCTTTGGGTAATATGGCCATTTTGATTATATTTATTCTTCCTATCCAAGAACAAGGAATATTTTTCCATCTCATTGTATCTTTTTCGATTTCCCTTAACAATGCTTTGTAATTTTCATTATATAGGTCCTTTACGTTCTTTGTTATGTTTATTCCTAGGTATTTTATTTTTTTCGTTGCAATCGTGAAGGGGATTATTTTTTTGAGTTTGTTTTCTAATATTTCATTGTTGGCATATAGAAAGGCTATGGACTTTTGTATGTTAATTTTGTATCCTGCGACCTTACTGTATTGGTTTATTGTTTCTAATAATCTTTTTGTGGAGTCCTTCGGGTTTTCGATGTATAGGATCATATCATCAGCAAAAAGTGATAGCTTTACTTCTTCTTTTCCGATATGGATGCCTTTTATTTCTTTGTCTTGTCTGATTGCTCTGGCCAGAACTTCTAGCACCACGTTGATAAGAGTGGAGAGAGTGGACAACCCTGTCTTGTTCCTGATTTAAGGTAGAAAGTCCTCAGTTTTATGCCGTTTAATAGGATGTTGGCTGATGGTTTATCATATATGGCCTTTATCATGTTGAGATATTTTCCTTCTATACCCATTTTGTTGAGAGTCTTAAACATAAAATTGTGTTGTATTTTATCAAAAGCCTTTTCTGCATCTATTGATAAGATCATGTGGTTTTTGTTCTTTGTTTTGTTGATATGGTGTATTACGTTAACCGTTTTGCGTATGTTGAACCATCCTTGAGATTCTGGGATGAATCCCACTTGATCATGATGTATTATTTTTTTAATATGTTGTTGTATTCGGTTTGCCAGTATTTTGTTTAGTATTTTAGCATCTGTATTCATTAGAGATATTGGTCTGTAGTTTTCTTTCTTTGTGCCATCCTTGCCAGGTTTTGGTATGAGGGTTATGTTGGCCTCATAAAATGTGTTTGGAAGTATTGCTTCTTCTTCAATTTTTTGGAAGACTTTGAGTAGAATAGGAACCAAGTCTTCTTTGAGTGTTTGATAGAATTCACTAGTATAACCGTCTGGGCCTGGACTTTTATTTTTGGGGAGATTTTTAATAGTTTTTTCTATTTCCTCCCTACTGATTGGTCTGTTTAGGCTTTCTGCTTCTTCATGACTCAGTCTAGGAAGGTTGTATTGTTCTAGGAATTTATCCATTTCTTCTAGATTGTTGTATTTGGTGGCATATAATTTTTCATAGTATTCTACAATAATTCTTTGTATTTCTATGATGTCTGTGGTGATCTCTCCTCTTTCATTTTGGATTTTATTTATTTGAGTCCTGTGTCTTTTTTCCTTGGTGAGTCTTGCCAAGGGTTTGTCAATTTTGTTGATCTTTTCAAAGAACCAGCTCCTTGTTTTATTGATTTTTTCTATAGTTTTTCTGTTCTCTATTTCATTTATTTCTGCTCTGATTTTTATTATCTCCTTTCTTCGGCTGGTTTTGGGTTGTCTTTGTTCTTCTTTTTCTAGTTCCTTAAGGTGTGAAGTTAAGTGGTTTACTTCGGCTCTCTCTTGTTTGTTCATATAGGCCTGAAGTGATATGAACTTTCCTCTTATTACTGTTTTTGCTGCATCCCAGAGATTCTGATATGTCGTATTTTCATTTTCATTTGTCTGTATATATCTTTTGAATTCTGCGCTTATTTCTTCTTTGACCCATTCATTTTTTAGAAGTATGTTGTTTAGTTTCCACATTTTTGTGGGTTTTTCCCCCTCTTTTTTGCAGTTGAATTCTAGTTTCAAGGCTTTATGATCAGAAAATATGCTTGGTACAATTTCAATTTTTCTAAATTTGCTGATATTGTCTTTGTGGCCCAACATATGGTCAATTCTTGAGAATGTTCCATGTACACTAGAGAAAAATGTATACTCTGTCGCTTTGGGATGAAGTGTCCTGTAGATGTCTATCATATCCAGGTGTTCTAGTATTTCGTTTAAGGCCACTATATCTTTATTGATTCTCTGTTTGGATGACCGATCTAGAGCCGTCAGCGGTGTATTGAGGTCTCCAAGTATGATTGTATTTTTGTCAGTTTTTGTTTTAAGGTCAATAAGTAGCTGTCTTATATATTTTGGTGCTCCTTGGTTTGGTGCATATATATTAAGGATTGTTATGTCTTCTTGATTCAACTTCCCCTTAATCATTATGAAATGACCATTTTTGTCTCTGAGTACTTTTTCTGTCTTGTAGTCAGCATTATTAGATATGAGTATTGCTACACCTGCTTTTTTTTGGGTGTTGTTTGCTTGGAGTATTGTTTCCAGCCTTTCACTTTGAATTTGTTTTTATCCTTGTTGCTTAGATGTGTTTCTTGTAGGCAGCATATAGTTGGATTTTCTTTTTTAATCCATTCTGCTACTCTGTGTCTTTTTATTGGTAAGTTTAATCCATTTACATTTAGTGTAATTATTGACACTTGTGGGTTCCTTATTGCCATTTTATAAATTGCTTTCTGTTAGTTTTGTATCTAGTTTGATTCTTCTCTTTTGATTTTCTATCATTTGTTTTTGTTTGTTTGTGTTCCATACTTCTTTCCTCTGTTGCTACCTTTTTTAAGTCAAGTGTTTTTGTGGTGGTTTTTTTAAGGGTGGTTACCATTAAGTAATGAAAAGGGTACCTACCATATTCATTGTAGTACCCTATCTTATAAGTATTTCTGCACTTCATCATCCTTTGCTACTGTTAATCTCCATCCTCTCCCCCCTTTTTTTCCTTTGTTGTCACAGTTTAAGTTTGGTTTTATTGTGTTCTTGGTGGAGCTGTTACTTGTGGTGTTGTTTTCTTTTGTTCTTTGAATCTGGTTGGAAAACACCCCTTAGTAATTCCTGGAGTGGGGGCTTTCTGTTGATAAATTCTCTCATCTTTTCTGTATTTGTGAATGTTTTTATATCTCCTTCATACTTGAAGGATAGCTTTGATGGGTATAGTATTCTTGGCTGAAAGTTCCTCTCTTTCAGGGCTTTAAATATTGGGGTCCACTCTCTTCTAGCTTGTAGAGTTTCTGCTGAGAAATCTGATGATAATCTAATAGGCCTTCCTTTATATGTTGTACTCTTCTTTTCCCTGGCTGCCTTGAGAATTTTTTCTTTGTCATTGGTTTGTGTCATCTTTATTATGATGTGCCTTGGAGTGGGTTTGTTGGGGTTAAGAAAACTTGGTGTTCTGTTTGCTTCTTGAATTTGAGGCTTTAGTTCCTTCCACAGGCTTGGGAAGTTCTCGTCTATTATTTGTTTGAGTATATTCTCCATTCCATTTTCTTTCTCTTCTCCCTCTGATATACCTATTATTCTTATGTTATTCTTTCTGATGGAGTCAGACAATTCCTGTAGGGCTTTCTCATTTTTTATTATTTTTGAGTCTCTTTCTTCTTCTCTCTGTTGTGCCTCAAGTTGTTTGTCTTCTATTTCACTAAGCCTATCTTCAATCTGGGCTGTTCTGTTAGCTAAGCTTGTTACCTCGTTTTTCAGCTCGTGAATTGAGTTTTTCATTTCTGTTTGATTTGTTTTTATAGTTTCAATTTCCTTGGTAATATATTCTTTGTGTTCATTGAGTTGTTTTCTGATCTCCCTATATTGCCTTTCTGTGTTTTCTTGTATATCTCTGAGTATTTTTAAGATTTCTATTTTAAATTCTCTGTCATTTAGCTCCAAGGCTTCCAATATGTTAAGTCTTTTCTCCATAGATTTTTCCACATCTATGTGTTACCTGTCTTTTTTTTGTATCCATAATATTCGATTTCCTCTTTCTTATTTGCATCTGAGGGTGGTCTTATTGATAGCACGCAGGCGCACTCCCTCGCGGCTTGAATGAGCGTCGCTGCTGCGGTAGCTTCGTCCACACCCTCGTCTCTCAGATTCAAGTGATAACAGTCCTTTTGCTTTCAGTTTGTGTGGAACTCCGGAATGCTCCGAGGATAAATTTTTCTGTTTCTAGTTGATAAATTTGTTGTGATTTACGGGAGAGCTGTCGGACGCGCTTCTCACGGCGCCATTTCCGTGACGTCACTCGAATAAATGTTTTTTAAATTAAATTTATCATTGACATTGGTTAATAAAATTATATAGTTTTCAAGTGTACAATTCTATGATATATCATCTATATATTTCCTTGTGTGATTACCATTCAAAGTTCAATCTTCTATTATTATATATTTGACCCTTTTTTACCCGTTAGCATTTTTTTTTGTCTTGGTAACTGTACATTATAGTGATTCAATTAATAATGCAATAAGAGCCCTGGCTGGTTGGCTCAGTGGTAGAGCGTCGGCCTGGCGTGCAGGGGACCCGGGTTCGATTCCCGGCCAGGGCACATAGGAGAAGCGCCCATTTGCTTCTCCACCCCCACCCCCCTCCTTCCTCTCTGTCTCTCTCTTCCCCTCCCACAGCCAAGGCTCCATTGGAGCAAAGATGGCCCGGGCGCTGGGGATGGCTCCTTGGCCTCTGCCCCAGGCGCTAGAGTGGCTCTGGTCGTGGCAGAGCAACGCCCCTGAGGGGCAGAGCATCGCCCCCTGGTGGGCAGAGCGTCGCCCCTGGTGGGCATGCCGGGTGGATCCTCTTCGGGCGCATGCGGGAGTCTGTCTGACTGTCTCTCCCCGTTTCCAGCTTCAGAAAAATACAAAAAAAAAAAAAAGGAAAAATAAAAAAAAAATAGTGCAATAAGACATCAAAAAATTTCACAAGCAAAAAATATAAAAGTAGGCAGCCTGCAACAAATAGAGGAGATAATAATTCTGAAGTCTGGGATCTTTCCATTCTGCTGTTCCTGATATGGTGTGTGTGTGTGCGTGTGTGTGTGTATGTGTGTGTGTTTGCACCTGCACGTGTGCACTTATCTCATGGAGACAAGATAGCTTAGCTGTTATAGCCCCAGTAATCACATTTGTGTTCCAGGTTACAAATGGAATGGATTATGTCAGTATAACTTCTGCTAGATTCTAGAATTCTGTCATTTTTCAGTTCATTAACTAGAACTATCAGCTAAACAACAATCAAGTCTAGTTTCAAGAAAATTTAACTAACAGAAGTTTTAACAGTAGAAGTAAAGAAAGGGGCAAATAGGTTGGGAAATGTTGTCAGTCAGCTGGTTGTATCTGATAAAGTTTATTTTTTGTAGAAACTTACCTGACATTTCTAACTATGTCTGACAAGTATGATATGCTGATTTAGCAGCAGGTTACTGCCCTTAATAGCATGTGATACAACTGTAAAGTAACATTTTTGCATGCTAGTTTTATAATATCTGTGCCCCATTAAACTATAGTCTAGGAAGAACAAGAATAAGGAATTTTTTCTCTTCCTCTTTTAAACTTAGCATTTTTTAATTATCTATTTTATTGAATTGTTTTGAAGATTATAAAAGAGTTAGCATGTATAAAGCTCCTAATCAGAGTTAACATTTTTCTTCTTTCTTTTTTTCTTTGTTTTTTCTCCCCTCCCCCCACCCCCTCTCTCTCCTTCCTCACCCCATTCCCCCTCCCCATTACCATCACATTCTTGTCCATGTCTCTGAGTCTCATTTTTATGTCCCATCTATGTATGGATTCATATAGTTCTTAGTTTTTTCTGATTTACTTATTTCACTCTGTATAATGTTATCAAAGTCCATCCATGTTATTGTAAATGATCTGATGTCATCATTTCATATGGCTGAGTAGTATTCCATAGTATAGATGTGCCAAAGCTTTTTAATCCACTTGTCCTCTGATGGACACTTGGATTGTTTCCAGATCTTCGCTATTGTGAATAATGCTGCCACAAACATGGGGGTGCATTTCTCCTTTTGGAGCAGTTCTATGGTGTTCTTGGGGCATATTCCTAAAAGTGGGATAGCTGGGTCAAAAGGCAGTTCGATTTTTAATTTTTTGAGGAATCTCCATACTGTTTTCCACAGAGGCTGCACCAGTCTGCATTCCCACCAGCAGTGCAGGAGGGTTCCCTTTTCTCTACATCTCGCCAGCACTTATTCTGTGTTGTTTTGTTGATGAGAGCCATTCTGACTCAAAATGGATAAAAGACTTAAATGTAAGTCGTGAAACCATAAGCATCTTAGAAGAAAACATAGGCAGGAAGCTCTTTGACATCTCTCGGAGCAATATGTTTGCTGATTTATCTCCACGGGCAAGTGAAATAAAAGACAGGATAAACAAATGGGACTTTATCAAACTAAAAAGCTTCTGCATAGCTAAAGACAATAAGAACAGAATAAAAAGACAAACTACACAATGGGAGAACGTATTTGACAATACATCTGATAAGGGGTTAATAACCAAAATTTATGAAGAACTTTTAAATCTCAACACCAGAAAGACAAACAATCCAATTAAAAAGTGGGTAAAAAATAAATAGACACTTCTCCAAAGAGGACATACAGATGGCCAATAGGCATATGAAAAAATGCTCAACATCACTAATCATTAGAGAAATGCAAATTAAAACCACAATGAGATATCACCTCACACCAGTCAGAATGGCGCTCATCAACAAAACTTAGCATTTTTAAATGAATAACTTTTTGTTTAATTAATTAATGTACAGTATGTGCTTAAAACAGCTTAATTAAGAAATTAGTAATATCTGTTTCTCTTCCTCACATTTAAAAACATTACAATTTTTATCATTATATAATATAGTCTGTTTTATATTGTTAATTGTGCCACTTAAACTAGTCTTGTATATTTGATTTTCTTTAAAACTCTTGAAAGTAAAGTTTTTCTAATATTTTTCTTAGCCTCCTATAGCATTTCTTACTTGCTTAGAGCAAATTAATATGAGTGACAAATCAATATTTTATTTTAAATAATTATTTCTGGAAGACACTAAATAAATTTGAACCCTAAATTTGAAATGCTTAGAATAATAAAAACTTTTAAAAATATTAAAATACTACAAAAATTATATTGAATGCACTATATAGAAATAAGCACTATATGCTTATTTTTCTACCTTTTACAACACGTTGTTTGGATTATTTTTGCTACATGTAAGTTTTGGTAAATAATCACCTAATTCAATCATACAAGAACTGCTATAGTAGTGTTAGAAAATATAAATCACTAGTGGGATTGTTTATGTCCCAGGATCCACAGCAACTGATGACTAAATATAGATTTTTAGTTTCAACTAGAATCTAAGTATCTAACTAATAAAAAAAATAAAACTATTGCTGATGTAATCATTCACCACATTTAAAAGTTGATGGACTAGTTACAGGAAAGTAATAAAAAAGCTATCTGCTATCCAATCAAAGTAGAAACCTTCCACATGCTCTCTGATCCTATCTATTACATGAAATTAAAAAGCAAATTATGTACAACAGAATCTAAACTCAACATTTGTGTATTGACCAGACCAGATGTAATGTGATCAAAGTAAGAGGAACAATTGAACTTAAATTCATGGTGAAGGCAGGCAAGGATAATTATTTATTTATTCATTTGTTCATCAATAGTTTATTGATTATCCGCTACCATATTTGGTCTTAGTCATTTAAAAGAAAATTAGAGTATCTACCCAGCCATAATAAAAAGCTCTCATTTTGGAAGAAGAGATTTCAAAAAATGTTCAAAAAAAGAGTCATGATTTATTTGGAAAAAAACATATTGAGTTATAAACACTATGTATTTCTTTCCCCTCTTCCTTTATTTTCTGTTTTATTGTTGTTTTTTATTTACTACTGAGGTTGGCCCAGATATCTCAGGTATAATATGAGTTTGATTCAAACTACATTATTTATTTTTGCATAAAAATATATAAATGTAACCATATAATTGTCATATATAGTAAATATAACATCTTTCTTAATGTGTTGTTTATAATATGTTATTTTATAATGTATGATTTTCCATATTTCCAACTCTACATAAACTATGTTAAAAGAGGAAAATATTTTAAATTCTTTCATTTCTCCATAAGAGAAAATATTCTTTCTACAAAGTATATTTGCAGTAATTTTCTGGTAACTTAATTGTACATAAATAACATTCAGCTGTAAAGAATTAAATACTTTTTATTTCTCTATAATTTTGTGTTGAAGTAAATAATTTTTGCAGTCCTCTATGTGTAAACACACCAAATCTTTTTCCCCTTAAAATTTAAAACAAATGCCCTGGCTGGTTTGCTTAGTGGTAGAGCATCGGCCTGGCGTGCAGAAGTCCCGGGTTCGATTCCCGGCCAGGGCACACAGGAGAAGCGCCCATCTGCTTCTCCACCCCTCCCCCTCTCCTTCCTCTCTGTCTCTCTCTTCCCCTCCCGCAGCTGAGGCTCCATTGGAGCAAAGATAGCCCGGGCGCTGGGGATGGCTCCTTGGCCTCTGCCCCAGGCGCTAGAGTGGCTCTGGTCACAACAGAGCGACGCCCTGGAGGGGCAGAGCATCGCCCCCTGGTGGGCAGAGCATCGCCCCCTGGTGGGCGTGCCAGGTGGATCCCGGTCGGGCGCATGCAGGAGTCTGTCTGACTGTCTCTCCCCGTTTCCAGCTTCAGAAAAAAAAAAAAAAAATTAAAAACAAATTATTTTGGTAATGAAGTTGAGTTTATTAAAAGATATGTAATTTGGCCTGGCCTGTGGTGGCGCAGTGGATAAAGCGTCGACCTGGAAATGCTGAGGTCGCCGGTTCGAAACCCTGGGCTTGCCTGGTCAAGGCACATATGGGAGTTGATGCTTCCAGCTCCTCCCCCCTTCTCTCTCTCTGTCTCTCTCTCCCTCTCTGTCTCTCACTCCTCTCTAAAAAAAAATGAATAAATAAAGTAAAAAAAAAAAAAAGATATGTAATTTGTAAATTTTAGTAATTTGATATTTGTAATACACACTTTGACACATTAAACAAATGATTTAGGCATCCTAGTGATCCTAAGGTCAGAAATGGAGTTTCTGTGAGCTGGATCGGATCTTGTCATTATCTTCCTTTCTCTATTTTAGGTAAAATTCAGATGCCTAAATTTTGTAATAACTTCCCATGTAAAAAATATATATATTTTTTTATTTTAAGTGCCACAGTATTAATTTTACTGATATCTTATTAATAAGAGAAGTGTCTACTGTAATAGAAGCACCTATTGACTAAGGTGAATGTGAGATGTGAATTCAAACTTTAGGAATAAAATGTATTTTTCACAATTCACAGTCAGTAAGAAGTCAATGAAACACCTTACCTATAAATACTTTTTTAAAAACACTCTTTTTAAATAAAAATATAAATATTTATGGTTAGTTATTATGGGAAATAATGACCAGTTGGTTAAAATGAAAAATGTGTCTTTGAAACCTTCTCAATATCCCATGGGCAGCAATTCTATGGATATGATTAGTATTCTGCTTGAACAGGAAGGGAGCTGCTAATCATTTTGAGTCAGACAGAATTCACCAAGGGATAATTATAGCTCAGATTATTCTGTTTGTATGTGTAAATATTTTAAATTGAGTCAGCATATTATAATTTGAATTAGCTTTTTATTTTAAATAACAAATTATTTCAACAAACATATTTTTGTTGGAATGCCTAAGATGTGCAAGAAGTATGCTTAGTATAAAAAAAAATGCCATAAATGGAGCCATTTCAAAATGGAGTTGGAGCTGCCATTCTAGAGGAACTGCCTTTCACGATTTGTTCTTGAACCTTTAGAATATTTGATTTGGACAAAAGAATCTTTGCACTGGGGGGACTGGTCCAATTCAACATTGTTTTCCAAAAATCTATTTGGAAATATAACAGGAAATCAGACCTTCTGGCCATATAAATTAATTAATTATAGACATTCTTTTGAATCAGTAACAAGCATGTTTAGCTAGAGAATAATTTACTATGATCAATAGAAATTTCTTTCTTTTGTTCAAGTAATTATTTCCTTTCTCCTTTTCATAAAGACCCCTTCCTTTTACCCCACAATTAAAATTATTTTGGCTTCAGCCTGAATCAGTGCTTTCTAGGACTGAAATTCTGTGATCTTTATAAACTTTGGCTTTTTATTCTTAAGGTTAACATTAGGCTTCAGAACTGATCTAAGAAAATGAATTAGATATGATTTCTAACATTAATGTCTTATAATCAAGTGGAATATCTAGGCTGAAAGGTACCAAAATTCTTTATAGAGGGCAAATGTTTGGTGCTATAATAAAAGATATAGGCACAGTGTTGGGGGAACAGCAAGTTTTTACTTCAGGTAGTCTAGGTGACTTATATGAAGAAGGTGACCTTTGAAGTGGGTTCATGGATATTGGCAGACTACTTCCAGATGGAGAAAATTTAGGTGCAAAGTTTTTGGCAATATAAAACTGTATGTGGTAAACTGCAAAGGTTAATATTAAATGGTGTATTAGAGAAATAATCAGAAGATTGTACAGTATGTAAGATATCAGATGAGAGATGAGGAGAAAATGGTAGGTTAGGTATGGGCATGGTAAAGAACTGAATGCCAGCCTAGATCCTGTGCATTTTATTTTAGAAAATTTTGAAGCAGTTTGAACAGTAGAATGCCTTTGTCTGAATTGAGCTGAGCTGTATAAACTTACTGTCTTACTATGAAAAGACAGCTCAGATGAGAGTTGCTGAGAGCAAAACTTACAAGTTAGATATGAGGAGGGATTTTATTTGAAAATAAATACCCAAAATGATCTTGACCTATAACAAAATGAATTGGCAGAATTATTTTCTCTTAAGTCAGAGTAACATTAAAGTTGACTGTTCTGCCTTTGTATAATTTCTATTTTTTATTATAACTTTTTTTTTCTGTGAGAGGAGGGGAAGCAGAGACAGACTCTTGAATGTGCCTGACCAAGATCCACTCAGCAAGCCCACTAGGGGGATGATACTCTGCCCATCTGGGGTGTTGCTCCATCTCTCAGCAACCAAGCTGTTCTTAGTGCCTGAAGCAGAGGCCATGGAGTCATCCTCAGTGCCTGCGGCCAACTTGCTCCAATAGAGCCATGGCTGCAGGAGGGGAAGAGAAAGAGAAAGAAAGAGGAGAGGGGTGGGGTGAAGAAGCAGATGGGTGCTTTTCCTGTGAGCCCTGACCGGGAATCAAACCCAGGATATCCACACGCTGGGCCAATGTTTTACCACTGATCCAACTGGCCAGGGCCACCCTTGTATAATCTATCTTGCCCAAAATGCACATTTAGCATCCTTCTCTTTCAATCATATTCACACCAATAACAGAATTAACCCCTCAATAATGTAGCAGAGAACCAAGTTGCATTATTATTTCATCCTGCTGCCTGATTTCTGTCAGTTCCTCCTGCACGAGAGAACACAATGTATGTTATCTTTATTGTGAAGAGGTTGTTCTGAAGAGGTTGTTATTGTTATTATAATGGGTGACTAATATCTCCGAAATACTTAACCTTTTGAATACATGTGGTCAAAGCCAACTCAATGTACCTGCTTCTGTAAGTTTCTGAATTGCTTCAACATAAAAAAAAAATCCAATAATTAAATGTTATTGATGTCTAAAGTGCTTTGAGAATACAAATTATTTTAAAAAATTACAGGAAGGGAGCTAATTTTATAAGTAGAAGAGCAGTATTATTGAATACCATAGGAAAATAACATTATTGAAAATATTTTTAGAAGTTTGAGTGACTGGTTAGCTCATTTGAGAATTTAAGAACAGGAACTTAATAATAATTAAGATTTACTTACAACTAAAGATGGCTCATGCACTGTTAAATGTTGTGCATGAATTTTATCTTTCAACCCTCATAACTACTTCATAAGCTAGATGTAATTAGTGTAACCACTCTACAGTTTCAGAAGTAGAAGCATAACACACTTTATTATGTTTAAAATCACAAAGCTGTAAATGGAGACTCAGCTAAAACAAAATTTCTCTGATGATGAGCCCTGGATTCTTAATCATTCTCTTATAGGGCATTTCCTAGTATTCAAGTCTTCTTACAAAGCCTAAAGCCATGAGATGCTTTTCACTGCATTAAACTCACACAGGTCTTAATCCCTGCCTATCTATATGGCTATTGGCTCTTACTCTACATTTTTTGGAACACCCCACTGGCAAGGGGATTCTGAAATGGTGGCATTAGCTACAATTATTCAAGGTAAACAACATATAGATGGTGATAATAATAAAGTCTTAATAATAAAGTTAATATATAACAAACATTGAATGCTATTAGGCCCTTTTGTAAATAAGTCCCAAGTCATTTCAGAGCTGCATACAAAATATAGAAGCAGTCATGTAGAAATTAGAAAGTTTTATTTTTTCCAACTAGAAAGTATTCTATTCTTCTATTGCCTATATATTCCAACTGAATCTTCATGCTTAGGCTAGAAATCATTCTTCCCAGCAACTAATGTTTCATCCTTTCATTACCTAACAATCCTTCCTCTGTTTTATTTATAGCCTATTAGGCTTATACTATATTTGTCTCACTGTGATTTAATTGACTTCATCCTTTTTCTTTGCGTTCATTACACTATGAACACACAAAAAATAAGGGATTATTCATCTTGTACTGTTTTCAAACAACAATGCCTTGCAGATAATAGGAAGTTGATAAACACAGGTTAACTAAATAAATAAATTGGGTGACATTCATATAACCTCTTCATCCTTTGGCATTTAAATGACAGATAATTTTTAATGTGGGGAATTTCAGCACAGCTGGAGTCACCTCCTCTTGGTTCCACTTTTTTTCCCAGCTACAATTGTGATAAAGGCTCTAAATCCCAATGACTGTGGGTACTCCATCATGGTCCTACATCTGCTATTTCACTTTTCTGTCTCAGAAATTTTTTCTAAGGCCATAAAAATGCTCAAGAAAAGTTGGAAACAGGAGTAGTTAACCAGGGGTAATTCTCAACTTCTAATAAACTTGATGTATCAGTCAGGGAGATATTTTGCAAATATCTTAGAGATCCTGGCATAATTTTTATAGCCTACCATGAAATTTTCAACAATTTATCCTCCTTTTTGTCTAACCTTTCAATTCTCTTTTTACTACTTGTTTAGATATAGTCCCAAATAAATTACTTGAACTGAAATTCTGGACTAAGTTTCTGTTAAAGACAATAGTAAAACTAAGGCAACTCAGGAAAGCGAAAATATTTTATCTAGAGATAATTTAAGCTAGATTTTAACCTGCTTGTTATTTTTATTGAGAAGTCAATAGCCAAAATGTATAACTCATACCAGGAAGACAAACAATCCAATTTAAAAATGGGCAAATGACCTTCTCCAAAGAGATCATACAAATAGTCAATAGACAAATGACTATATGTCTCAACATTATAATCATCAGAGAGATGCAAATAAAAACCACAATGAGATATCACCTTATACCTGCTAGAATAGTTTTCATCAACAAATCAACAAGAAACAAGTGCTGGTGAAAATGTAGAGTAAAGGGAAACCTTGAGCACTTTTGGTGCGAATGTAGATTGGCACAACAACTGTAAAAAGCAGTATGGAGTTTCCTCAAACAATTAAAAAAGGAACAGCAACCTCACTCCTTAGAATATTTTCTAAGAAACCTGAAACAATAGAAAAGCATATATGCACCCCTATGTTCACTGTAATGTTATTTACAATAGTCAAGATTTAGAAGCAGCCCAAATGCCAAGTAGATGAGCAGCCAAGTAGATGAGTGGATAAAAAACCTGTGGTACATCCATATGATGGAATACTATATAGCCATAAAAAAGAGAAATCTTACTTTTTGCAACAGCATGGATGGATCTGGAGATTATCATTCTGTGAAATAAGCCAGTCAGAGAAAGACAAATACTATATGACCTCACTTATATGTGGAATCTAATAAACCAAATGAACAGATGAACAGAGTAGAAACAGAGGCAGGGAAACATGGAACAGACTGACAGCTGTGAGAGGGGAAGGGAAAGACTGGATAAAAGATGGTGAAGGGATTAGTCAAAAAACATATATACATAACACATAGACACAGACAACAGTGTGGTGATGGCCAGAGGGAAGGGGGGTATGGTGTAAGCAGGTAGAAGTAGAACAATTGTAGACAGAAAGAGGTGTCGTTAAGGGCAGAGGGTGCATGATGCAGTAGGCAGACAGTGGTTTTTTGAGTTCTTACTTAAAATTTGTTTTGTGAATCACTGTCATACTAATAAATTTAATTAAATAAAAAACAAATTTTAAATAATATTTTTTATCTTTTCTGAGTTCTCCTAGTTTTATAATCATACATCTCTATTTATCTCATTTTTGAGGTTTTAATTCTGAATTATGTTGTTCTTTAGCCTCTACTGTTTTCTTAAAATGTTTTAGATTGTTTAAAAACCAGTATTAGTCTAAAGTTATTATCTATTTTATTATCTTTAAAAATTATATTTATTATTCTTTTTCATGAATGGTACATTTGGGCATATTTTGTACATTTTATAATAAAAAGATAAAAAATACAGGCGTAATCACTGGCTTTATGAAGTTTAAAGAAGAGTTGATATCCAGAAATGAAAACATGCATATCAGCTTCTATAATCCTTAGCACACAGACAAATTGCTTTACATGATCAGTTTCAATTCATGACTTTAAGAAACAAAATAAAACTGCTTCAGCCTGAGTGGTACATTTTTTATCCCAGACCCTTTGGTAGTAGATACCTTTGACAGAAGCAACTCTTCCCCTTCTTTCTTTTGTTCACATCAAATTAAACCATAAACCAAATTTCAACAATCACACCTGAAGGTATGCCATCAACATTATCTGGCTAAATCTGTCATGCTAAATGTAAGTGATGTGTTTATCTGAATATCTAATTCTCCTTACACTTATGTGCATGAAAATATATGCATAATTTTCATATTACCAATGAATAAACTTAGACATACAAGTTTTGCTCAAATTCACATTTGGGACAATGTTAAAAAAGTGGCCCCTATCAGAGTGAATTTTTAGGATCCAATAATTTAAGAAACTATCTTGTCAATGGAAAGGAATTATATAAATAATTATACAGTGGTCCCTTGTCTATTATGGGGGTTAGGTTCCAGAACCCCCTGCGATAGGGGAACATTTGCGAAGTAGAAATCTGATATTTATTTTATTATTTATATATTTTTAAGGCTTTATCAGCTCTCCCACACACTTATAAACTTTTCCACACTGTTGCTAACCTTTCCCGCATTTATTTTGCTTATTTTACTGCAAAACTAATTAAAATAATAAATACATAAAATAACTATATACCACAAATTCCCACGACATTCAAAAATTCCAAGATACAAAATTAGATATATACAATTTAAAAATCGGCGATACAGTGAGATTTTAAAAGTGAACTACAATACAGCAAGGGACGATGTATGTATTATTTATTGTACAAATGTATACATTATATGTGCGTATATAATATATATATGTATATTAAATTCTTCTTTTAATCAGTTTCTCCAAACTTGAATAATATGTATGTCATTTTTAAAATATATAATGTTGTTTACTTAATAATGGCTTAAATTACATTTATTTTAATGTTAATGTCTCCTGTATAAATTTTTTGACCCATTTTGCATAATGCTTATTCAGCTATAAGACATTAATAAATTTACAAATTCATCACAAACATAGTTAGCAAAGCATGTAAAATTTTAATTAATAACTGTTTTAGCATGATGGATGATAATTTTAATTAAAAATAAGTCACCAATTTTGGACATAAATTAGAAGAAATCTTGCATCATATCTTGTTCAATGTTTAATCTTTTTGTTTTTTTCTGTCTGACTTCAATAATATTCTTATCATTTTTACATATCTATACCACACAACATGAAATTAATAATGTTGTCTTTGTTAGCTAGGTAAAATATTAGTCAGCTTCATACTTATCAAAATCCCTTAACAAGCACCTGCCACTTCTAAGGATGTGACATTTAATATCACTAAAATTGTATTTTACACTAATATACTATTAACTTTAGTGTCAATGGAAAGTATATTAAATGAATATCTAATTCAAATTTTGTTATGGAAGCAAAGGATGAATTATATAAGTAAAACTGCTTTGCAGGAAAATATAGCAAATTGATACATTTCAATAAATTCAATAACTGTATCAATTCAGAATATAAATAAATGCTGTTATTTGAAAAAAATGTTTTCTTTAAGACTTATTGAGGTATAAAGTACATAAAATATAATTTGCAAACTTGAAGTGTACAATGTATAATATCTACAGTTGTTTTATCACCAGAACAGTCATAAGATATTTTCATCATCACAAACACATACATACAAAAAAAACTTCTGTGACTCAGCGGTCAACTCTGTATTTTGCTCTTATATCCTGGCTCTCTGTCATTATAATTTGACTTTCTTAGCATATAGTATAAACCAAGTCATTATGTATTCAGTGGTTTGTGTATGGCTTTTATCACCTCGTTTAAAAGTTTTAAGATTCAACCATTTTATTGTATGTATCCATGGTTTTAGTCTTTCCTTTTCCTTTCCTGTTTTGGTTCTAAGGAATAAAGCTATTTTGCACAAAAGTGTAAACATCTGTCTGTAACATATTTTTATTTCTCTGGATCATATGTTATCTTAACTTACAAGAAATTAAGCAACTGTCAAAGTGTCTGTAGCAATTTGCATTCCCACCAGTGGTGTATGACAGATTTTCTTGCTCCATAATCTCAACTTGAAAGAAAATTTTTTTATCTTAGACATTGTGTTGAAGTAAAGAAAAATCACACTTTTTTCTTATTTTATTTTTTAAAACAATGTTGTATACATTTTCATGTGTTTGCTTGTTATTGAAAATAGTCTGATAAAATAAAACCTGAAATGTTGGCTCATTTTTACTGTTGGATTTATGTCTTTTTAACATTGAGATGTGTCTTATATATATTCTGAAAGTATTTCTTTATCAGACATACAGTTGGCAAATCCAATCTACATTTGTGACTTGTATTTTTCTCTATACTTTGTATCACTTTAAGAAGCATTTATTTTTGTTTTAAAAACTTACCTTTTTACATTTAGATCTATGATCTATTTTTAATTAGGTTTTGCACGGATTGAAATCAAGTTTCAATGTTTTTCAAATGACCCACCACCATCTGTTTTTTGCTGGATTATTTTACACTTTTGTAAAAAAACATACATCTATATCAAATGACAATATAAACCTGAGTCTATTTCTGGACTCTCTTTACTGTTCCACTGTTCTGTATATTTAAATGTATGCCATAAACAAATTCTGAATTACCAAAGCTTTTTTGAAAGTTTTGTAATGCATTTGGCTAAATCTTTTCAAAATTGTTTTGGCTAATTTAGTTTATTGGGATATATGAAAATTTTAAATTCATTTTGTAAATGAATACAATAATAAGTTCTGGGATTTCAGTTAAGATTGGCTTGAATTTATACATCACTTTGATAGACTTGAGATCTTAATATTGAGTCTTCACATCCATGAAAGTAGTATAATTTTGCATATAGATCTTTTAAAATTTTTCTCAGAAGTTTTGCATTTTTAATATACCTTGCATTTCTTGAGTTTATTCTGAAATCCATATTACAGTTGCTATTTGAAAAAATACTTTACATAACATTACAGGTATACATTAAGAAGCAATAAATAGCTCAAATAAACAACCTAACCCTGCACCAAAAATAACTAAAAAAAGAACAACAAATAAAGCCTAGAGAAAGTAGAAGGATGACAATAATAAATATCAGAGCAGAAACAAATGACATAGAGGCTAAAAAACAATACAACAGATCAATTAAGGTAAGCAAGATTGATGAACCTTCAGCTAGACTTATCGATAGAAAAAGAAAGAACCCATATAAATAAAATTAGAAATGAAAAAGGAAAAGTAATAACTGACATCAGAGAAATACAAAAAAATTGTAGTAAAATATTAAGATCTACATGTCAAAACATTAGACAAACTAGGCAAAATAAATTTCTACAGATGTACGATTTTTTCAAAACTGAAACTAGAAGAGTCAGAAAACCTGAGCAGACCAATTAAAACAAATGAAATTGAAACACTTAACAAAAACTGTACCAGTAATCAAAAGTTTTGGACCAGATGGCTTCATAGTTGAATTTTACCAAACATTCAAAGAAAAACTAATACTTATCTTAAATTATTCAAAAAAATTTCTAGAAGAAGGAAAATTTCCAAACTCATTTTATTAGACAAGCATTATTCTAATTCCAAAACCAGGTAACAATACTCCAAAAAAAGAAAAACTATAGGTCCATATCTCTCATGAACATAGATGCTAAAATTTTCAACAAAATATTAGCAATACATTAAAAAGATCAAACATTATGATCAAGTGGTATTTATTCTAGGGAGGCAAGGATGGTACAATATTTGCAAATCAATAAACATGATTCATCACAAAAACAAAAGGAAAGATAAAAATTGCATGATTATATCAATAGATACAGAAATAGTATTTGATATAATCCAGCACTCATTTATAATCAAAACTCTCAGCAAAATGGGAATACAGGGAACATACCTCAACATAATTAAGGCCATATATCAAAACTGACAGCGAATATCATACTCGGGCAAAATTTAAAAGCAATCCCTTTAAGATCAGGAATAAGACAGGGGTGTCCTCTTTCACTACTCTTGTTAAACATAGTTCTGGAAGTTCTAGCCACAGCAATCATACAAGAACAAGATATAAATGCATCCAAATTAAAAAAGAAAAAGTAAAACTGTCATTATTTGTTGAAGACATGATACTGTACATAGAAAACCCTAAAATCTCAGTCAAAAAACCACTAGACCTGATAACTTTGGCAGAGTGGCAGAATATAAAATTAATAATTAGAAATCAGTGACACTTTTATATACCCAAAATAAACTTTTGGAAATAGAAATTAAAGAAACAATCATCTTCATTATTGCAACAACAAAAAGATAAAGTACCTAGGAATAAATTTGACCAAGGAGGTAAAAACTTGTACTCAGGAAATTATAAGACATTTAAAAAAATCAAGGAAAACACAAACATGTGAAAGCATAGACCATGTTTATGGATAGGAAAAATTAACATCATTAAAATGTCCATACTACTCAAAGCAATTTATAGATTCAATGCAATTTCTATTAAAATACAAATGGCATACTTCACAGTTCTAAAAAAAATATTCCAAAAATTTATGTGGAACTGAAAAAGAACTCAAATAGCCTTGAAATGAAAGAACAAAGTGGGAAGTTCCACAGTTCCTGATATCAAGCTATACTACAGGTTATAATAATAAAAACAGCTTGGTACTGGTATAAGAACAGGCACACATATCAATGGAACAGAACAGACAACCCAGAAATAAACCCACACTTTTATGGTCAATTAATATTTGACAAAGGAGGTAAGGGCATATAATAGAGTATAGACAGTCTCTTTAGTAAATGGTGTTGGGAAAATAGGACAGGTACATACCAAAAATGAAAGTAGACTAACTTATACTATTTACACAATGAAACTCAAAATTGATAAAGGATTGAAATGTAATTCACAAAAACATAAAAATCCTAGAAGAAAATATTGGCAGTAGAACTCAGACATCTATCGTAGCAATATTTTTGCAAATTTATCTCCACAGGCAAGTAAAATAAAGGACAAAATAAACAAATGGGACTATATCAAACTAAAAAGCTTTTGCACAGCAAAAGACACCATTAACCAAGTAAAAAGACAACCCACACAATAGGAGAACCTATTCCCCAATACATCTGATCAGGGGTCAATAACCAAAATTTATAAAGAACGTTTAAAACTCAACACCAGGAAGGTAAACAAAAAATAGGCAATGTACCTGAATAAATAATTCTCCAAAAAGGACATACAGATGGCCAATAGGCATGTGAAAAAATGTTCAACTTTACTAATCTTCTGAGGAATGCAAATTAAAACCATGATAAGATACACCTCACACCTGTTAGAATGGTTTTCTTTAATAAATCAATAAACAAGTGCTGTCAATGATGTGGAGAAAAGGGAACCCCTGAACTGATGATAGAAATGCAGACTTGTGCAGCCACTGTGGAAAACAGTATGGCGTTTTCTCAAAATATTAAAAATGAAATTGTCTTATGACCTAGCTATCATACTTTGAGAACTATATCTTAAGAATCTCTAAACACTAATTCAAAACAAGATATGCACTCTCATATTTATTGCAGCATTGTTTACCATAGCCAAAATCTGAAAACAACTCAACTGTCTGACAGTGGACAAGTGGATAAAAAAAGCAATGGTACCTATACACAATAAAATATTACATGGCCATGAAAAAGGAGATCTTACCCTTTGCAATGGCATTGATGGACTTGGAGATTATTATGCTAAATGAAACAAGCCAGGCAGAGAAAGACAAATATCATATAATCTCACTTATATGTGGAATCTAATGAACATAATAAACTGAAGAACAAAATATAAACAGAGTCAAGGACACAGGAACAGATGGACAGCTGTCAGAGGGAAGGGGGATGAGGGAACAAGATCAACGAAAGTGAAGGGATTCACCAAAGTGTATATACATAATACATAGATACAGATAACAGGGCAGTTAAGTCCCAGAGGGAAAGGGGCAGTGGAGCTAGGTGGAGTGGGGAAAAGGGAGCAAAAAGGAAATGGAAAGAGACTTTGCATAGGGTGTGAGTCGTTATGCGGGGGGTTGAGGGTGTTATATTGAGTGGGACACTTGAAACCATGTTAACTCAATAAATTAAAAACTAAATAAATGTTAGAAAATGATTTTATAAAAAAAGAAGCATAACTGTTTTGAAGAGAGAAACTGAGAAATTATCAATCTCCACAGCATCTGAGATCTTGCTTCCTGGTAACTGTCATTAATTTTGGTTCAAATAAAATCTTACAGAATACTCAAAAAAAGGAAAGGAAAAAAGAAAGAAAGAAGGAAAGAAAGAAAAAGTACTTTATAAGAAGCAGGTCCAAGAAGCATAGGAAGACCCTGAACTAACCCTTTCTCAGACACACATTGACTATACTACTTACAGAACAATTCCATCCTGAAGAAGAACTGAGGGTTGATTGAACAGTTTCTGCACAACAAACAATGGAGGGACCAGATACAGAAGCTAGGAGAGATGGAGACATGGTTACCACAGAAACCCAACCCTGGCTGACCAGGCGGTGGCGCAGTGGATAGAGCGTCAGACTGGGATGCAGAGGACCCAGGTTCAAGACCCCGAGCTCTCCAGCTTGAGTGCAGGCTCATCTGATTTGAGCAAAAAGCTCATCAGCTTGGACCCAAGGTCGTTGGCTTGAGCAAAGGGGTTAGTCGGTCTGCTGTGGCCCCATGGTCAAGGCACATATGAGAAAGCAATCAATGAACAACTAAGGTGCCACAACGAAAAACTAATGATTGATGCTTCTCATCTCTCTTCCTTCCTGTCTGTCTGTCCCTATCCATCCCTCTCTCTGACTCTCTTCTGTCTCTGTAAAAAAAAAAAAAAAAAAAAAAAAAAAAAGAAAGAAAAGAAAAAGAAACCAACCCTGATGGGCAGCCTGTGGTAGGGAGGAATATCACTGAGGGACTGAGTTAAACATGCCTGCTCTGGAGCCCAGGAAAAACAAAAACAAAAACAGTCGTTTAAAGTGTACCTGAACTTACAAATGAAGGAAATTTATTTACTAACCCTAAAGTGTCTGCCAATTGGGTGGGGAACTGCTGGAACTCTCTAGTGAGTGCCTTTGTTTACATTCCCCCTTTACATGGTGAGAGTGGGTAGGAGCCATATAAGTAGTCTAGCCTGCTGGGCCACCTGAGTGTGGCCTGGCCCTTGTCTCCCATCAGCTCCAGCAGGCTGTCCTGCTCCAGCCGGCTGTCCTGCAGTGTCACCTCTGTGCTGCACATGCCAGGACTCCTTGGGGAAAAAAATAAATAAATAAATAAATTATATATATATATATATATATATATATATATATATATATGTAGTCAGTGGAAACTGAAATATGGTAGTCTCTTCTTTACTCTCTAAAAAAAGTTTTCACTGTTTTATAGAAATATATAAAATAAAAACCAGTCGTTTTGAAAGAGTGATATAGAAATAATGTAAATAAATAGATAAAGCTATTGGTCAAATAATGCAAATCAATTAAATAAGTTTTTCCAAGGACAATTTTACTCCATAAGCTTTGCCTTTTCAAACTTAGGAGAAAAGATATATGATATTTTTAGGTAGAAGAGAGGTGCAGCAATTTAACAAAAATACATTATTTACAGAGAATATAAAATTTTCTCAAGGAAATAAGCATATTAACTAAAATCATTAAGAAATTAGCTAGTCATAATTCATAAACAAATATATTGCAAAAAATCTAATAATAATTATAATTTGTGAATAAGGTTACAAATAACAGCCACACTTTTAAAAATAAAATTTATATTAAAATTTCTACTTGGCATTTGATGACAAGATTTGTCAACGCATCAAAATCATCACAATGCCTCTTTAGTGTTCCTCAAGGCAAGCTGAGTTATATTAAAATTGGCAATAAAGATATTGCTTATCATAATAACAATTATGCAGAATTTCCTATCTGGGTTTATGACCTTGAGTATCAGCTGGTGACTTTGTGATGATACATAACACTAATAAATAAAGTGACTTCTCTGCTCCACGGTGTTCTCTTGATAGGTGATGTATGCCAATATATTATTAAAGAAACACTACTATACCAATGATATATTGAAATAGAATACCAGTAAGTTATTATTTCCTTGGTAAAATATTGTGCTTTCACAGGGTCTTGGAGATCTAGGAATGTATTTCCAAAGCCAGGCCATGGGCCTATTTGCAAAATAAAATCCATTTTTTTTTCCTTATAGTTTTAAAACTGCTATGACTGTTTATGACACCTGTGATCTCAAAGCAATCCAAGTTCATAAAAAATTCATTTTGCTGGTATTATGTATATATAAATGAAAAACTTAGTTAACTTTTGGAGGAAAGACACTTACAGTAAAGGGCAGATAAAATGAATGACATGAGGTGTGATTATGGGCCAGGAGATTTATGAAAGCAGTGTATATGAGCATAAGAAAAATAGACACCATAAGAGCACAGAATGACCATGAGGGAGAAATGACATAGTGAAAGGTTTTTAGCTTTCAAATAAGTTTGCAGCCTCTCTGCCTAAAGCCTATAGATTTAACCCGACGTTTATTTTAAAGGTGAAACTAAAAGCAGCACAAAACAAAGGAGGACAAGATAAGTAATAGCATGTGCTCAGCAAAATAGGAGGTATGCCTAGGTTATGAATTCTGCCCTGGCTTTTCTGAAGTTGCTCAGATATGACTTTTTAACAGAGGCTCAATGATTCTATGGCAAGATAACCAATTAATGCAGTAAACTCATCCAAACACTGAACAATGCAAGTAAAACAGAGGGTCATCAGAGTAACCATATATAAAGGTGTAGGTTGTGTTCTGCATGGTAATACCAGGACAAGATCTTGATGGTGGTGGTGACAATGGTAGCAGACAGGTCTTGAAATCCAAACTAGACTCTGTTTTTAAAATCCTTGACTTTGGAGTCGAACTGAGAGGAATGGAGCCTTTTCTCTACATTTCCTTGATAAGAATAATTTGGGAGTTTGTTTCAGCAGGAGTGTTTTCTGTAATTTTAGCAAAAGTACCTTATCATCCTGTGAGGGCCTTGAAGTTTTTGGAGAAGTGGAGAACATAGCGGTTATTTGATACGCTATAGGTAAAAAGTATTTAATAGGTCTCAGCAGATTCAATAGACCTGATTTAAACTCCCTTTTCTCAGGTGTCACATTGATCAATAACCCTACAGCAGTGAGAAAAGAATTGGTGATTGCAGGTCATAATCTTAAAACTTGTCAATGTCTTTCCTCAGATGTATCACACAATTTCTCATCTGTCTTTCGTCTAATATCTATGATTCCAGCCTTTCTGGTCATTATCTAAACTAGTTTATTTTCCTGAATTCAGCTTGATAACTTGACATTTGCATTATAGGTCGTGTTCCCAGGTGAGCCAATTAATGAGCCTGAGTCACAGCCACATTAAAACTTTGCATCATTGCTTCTTGCTTTGGTGGAATGAGGGATGATACTGAGAACATTTAAATTTCGATAGACCCTATTGATCTGTCAAAATGGCACAGAATTTAGAGCTGGAGCTTGGGGCCTAGACGCTTTCTGTTTCCAAGTAAGCCTTGAATTGATGGATCATGTAGAGTCAGGAAGTTCCCATAGAGGATGTAGGGAGGTTTTAACAACAAAGGGACCTTGATGGACTGGGAGAAGCAGCATTTTATTTTTTACCAAGAATATAAAAACATTTAAATATTTTACCAAATACTACAGATATTCCAATGCATATAGACAGGATATCAGTCAATATGGAAGTGCCTAATTCTTCTATTCAAGATCCTCATTCTATTTGTAGTTTTATCTCATTTCTTTGCTGGCGTACCTGATTAATCATTAGTATCATTCTTCATTTTCTTAATTGGCAAAATCTACTTTTATAACTATAAATTGTGAGTCAAAATATTTCATAATATGTGTATTTCCTATATATGTATAGGACTTAAATAAATTTAATTTGAATTTCTTCTTATATAATATAGAACTTCCTATCTAATATACCCTCCTACTATCCCAGGAGTTTAATCTAGCAATTATATATGTTTTCTTTTATATTTCTAACATTTTCATCTATATTTTTATCTTCTGTCTAAAAATAAAATCAAAATTCCCTCATCTTAAAATTTTTCTTTACGCTTTCAGAGGTGTTGAGCAGATTTGGAGCATGAGCCAAGAAATAAGAACTAATCATTATATTTATTAAGTTTTTCTCTAAGCCAGGTATCAGTAAAGTATGAACTATGAGCCAAATTTGGTCCTCTGGCTGCTTTTATTAATAGAATGTTATTGGAGCATAGCCATGAGTACTAATTTATACATTATATTTGGAGCTGTTATTATACTGTAAGTGCCAAGTTGAGGAGTTGTGACATACGCAGAGCTTACAGTCTTCAAGTTCTAAAAAAATTTATGACCTGAACTTTTACAGGAAGTTTTCCAGCTTCATGTTTAAACTTTCTCCCTTTGACTTTTAATACTGTCTACATCTCCTAATATGGTACATTTAGACATGAACTCTACTCTGAAGTGTTTATTTTATGATTTCTCAAAGGTATCATGTAAGCATTTCAGACCTTATATATCCAAGTGAAAATCTTTATCCTAATATTTCTTTTTCCCTGTCTAAAGCATGTTTTCTCCATGTTAATCTTTTATATTGTTTTTTTAAAAATACCATGTAAATTCAGTGCACTACGCTCAGAGCATGTTCAAGATTCAGCTCAAATATCACTTTCTCCATAAGTCAACCTTAAGCTCTGCATTAACATTAAGAATTTCTTTTTTGTTTTATTTTGTTGCTCTTTTCAATCAGTCTTCACTATTATGCATTTCTTATTTCATATTACCACTTTTACTTTTCTATTCCTTTTGGCTTTGTAAGACTGTGAATCCCAGGAATAAAAGAACTCTGTTCAATATATACATACATCCTACTATAGGGGTGATAATTAGTAATCTATATGTTGAATATAGATTTTAGTATGGTTCAGAAACATGCCATTATTGGAAATATGAATTATAAAATAAATATTTGTACCCTTCCAGAATTCATATATTGAAGCCCTAATACCCAAAGTATTTGGAGGTAGGGTCTTTGAGAAGTACTTTGGTTTAGATTAGGTCATAAGGGTATGTATCTCCACGACAAGATTACTGCCCTTATAAGAAGAGTGAACTTTCTCTTTTTCTCTCTGTGATTGTGTTCAAGAAAGGCCATGTGAGTGTACAGAAAGAAGGCAGTCTCCTGCAAGCCAGTAAGAAGGCTTTCATCAGAACCCTGCTATGCTGGCACCCTGATTTCAGACTCCTAGCCTTCAGGTGTGTGAGAAAACAAATGTCTGTTGTTTAAGTCATCCAGTCAATTGTATTTTATTATAGTAGCCCAAACAGACTGAGACAGCATGTAGTCAAATTGGCTGTTCTTTTCACTATTAGTATTTAAAGAGATATCTTATCTTTATCAGATAAGATCATTCTAAGTGAAAATGATGGTTATCTATGTTTACAGTTAAATACATTCTTTGGAAGTCTAAGCATTAATGTTATAAATACATAGTATTTTTGGTGGCAAATTATCCATATTGAAGCAAAGTATCGAGAAAGAAATTACACAACTCTTTAAAGTAATAACCCTAACATTTTAAGTGGTTATAACAAAAGACCTTTTAAAAATTTTATTTTTCAATTAAAGTTTATGTTCAATATTATTTTGTATTAATTTCAGGGGTATAACATAGTGGTTAGCCTGACCTGTGGTGGCGCAGTGGATAAAGCGTCGACCTGGAAATGCTGAGGTCGCCGGTTCAAAACCCTGGGCTTGCCTGGTCAAGGCACATATGGGAGTTGATGCTTTCAGCTCCTTCCCCCTATCTCTCTCTCCTCTCTTTCTCTGTCTATTCCTCTCCCTCTCTCTCTCTTCTCTAAAATGAATAAATAAAAAATAATAATAAATAACATAGTGGTTAGGCAATCATATATTTTACAAAATGTCTCCCCCAATTTTTCCAGTACCCACCTGGCACCGTGCACAGTTATTAAAATATTATTGATTATATTCCCTATGCTGTACTTTTACATCCACAGGAGTATCTTATAACTAACAATTTGTCCTCCTAAATCTCTTCACATTTTTCACCCAGTCCCCTAAGTCCTTTCCTTTGGCAATCATTAATCTGTTCTCTGTATCTGTGAGCCTGTTTTAGTTTTGTTTCCTTATTTTGTTCTTTACATAAGAGTGAAATAATATGGTAAGTTTCTTTCTCTGACTTATTTTACTTAACATAATACTCTTTAGGTCCACTTGTGTTGCTGTAAATGGTAAGATTTCGTTCCTTTTTATGGCCAAGTGATATTCCATTGAACATAACAAGTGTTCTTGTTAAATAATATGATTGTTTAAAAGTATGACTGAATATATGTTTGCTTTTGGGCCTTTGAGAACTAGTGTATCTTATATTGAATATGTGAAACACACATGAAAAAGTGTCACAAAATCAGGTCTATTCAAAAATTTGAATAGACTAAAATTTTATATATTAACAAGATAATAATTTATTACATAATAATTACTCTAAGATATAATTGTGCATAAAGTGACTGTTATACATCCAATTCAAATTATTGACATGCATATTTGTAACAATTATAAAATATTTAACATATTTGGATTGCTTGCTTATGTTTTATCAATGACATAAATGAGGAAAAGAAGTGAAAAACATAAATATTTTAGTATTTACTTTCCATCATAGTTAACAAAAAGCTATCTATCCTCATCCTTTTAAATCATGAAAGTTTGGCTAAAATAGGTATTTTCTTATAAACATAATTTTTAATAACCTATAAGTATTTTTAAATCATATTTGGGCCCTGGTTGGTTGGTTCAGCGGTAGAGCGTCGGCCTGGTGTGCGGGGGACCTGGGTTCGATTCCCGGCCAGGGCACATAGGAGAAGCGCCCATTTGCTTCTCCACCCCCCCTCCTTCCTCTCTGTCTCTCTCTTCTCCTCCCGCAGCCAAGGCTTCATTGGAGCAAAGATGGCCCGGGCGCTGGGGATGGCTCCTTGGCCTCTGCTCCAGGCACTAGAGTGGCTCTGGTCACGGCACAGCGATGCCCCAGAGGGGCAGAGCATCGCCCCCTGGTGGGCAGAGCGTCACCCCTGGTGGGCATGCCGGGTGGATCCCGGTTGGGCGCATGCAGGAGTCTGTCTCACTGTCTCTCCCCGTTTCCAGCTTCAGAAAAATACAAAAAAAAAAAAAAATCATATTTGCATGTCTAAGGGGATTATCTAGCCATATAATAAACAGCCGTAAAAATTTTCAAAGTGGAAAAGCAGATATTTGCATGGATGTCCAGATTAATTTTGCCCTGCAAATCAAAATTTTATATTCACAATACACACTATGTAATGTACAAAATTTATTTTAAATGGCTAAGTTCATAATTTTTTGCTATTAAATTATATGTGAACATAATTATCCATACCAATGAAGACAATAAATGCAGTAACATTTAAATTGTAAAAGGAAAGTTTCTGCCCTAGTCATCATATGATAGTATAGGTGATAAATTCAGAAGCAATAAAGTCATACTGATTAACCATATTATTATTTTGTAAAGTCACAATTGATTAAAAGTTTCTATCACGGGTAGTTAGAATGTGTTATCACTTATCTTTCCAACAGTTTCATAATTTCTTTCAGTAGAGGGAAAGAAAGATCATCGGATACAGTTGCCTAGTGGAAGATAACCTACAGATACCAGGCAGCTCTGACTTCTGAGCCCAATGTCACAAGATAACACCCTTCTACATCACTGAACACCATAAAGTAACTGTTACTTCACTCACTATTCTTAAATAGTGTTGTTAGGTCTATTGGAAATATTTTATTGTTGACATAATAATAAAAGCTTTGAGCTCAAATATCTGCAGTTGAGGTTTGGGAAGGCTTTTATTGATTTCTGATTTATTGAAATGGAAATTAATTCTAAATTAATTATTATGGAAATTGAATTACATTTATGACAAAATACTGACAATAGATCTTTAAATGTTTTTCTACCACTGCTAAGCAAAAAACAAAACAAAATAAAACAATAAAAAAAAGTGCTCTCAAGACCCAAACCCATAAATGATATGCAGATTAGTTTCACTTGATGGACACCTTTAGTTCTGTTAGTAATATATTTCAAATCTGTGCTAAATTTAACACAACCATTTTATTTTTCAGATCTTACTCTAGTTGCAAGTAAATGATTTTTTATTCTTAGGTCTTAATACATTCAGCTTCAATAGTACATCCATCACCAATTAAACACCTATGCTATGCCATTTTGTGCCGATCATTGTAAAAATTCCAAAAGGATACATTAATGGTTTATGGATTATCCACACTGCTCCCATTAAAAGTAATGGGAATTACATGGCTCATTCCCTAAGTGCCAGATTGAAAGTTTCCCAATACTGTTCAAAAGTTTTCAAAAGTTTTCATTGCTTATCTGGTGTGACTGATGCTGATAAGTAGATTGTTGCCACCTGCTTTGATCACACGTTTATCTAAATAAGAAAGAAAGAAAAATGATACAGTAAGATTCCACTTGTTATATGAGATTTCAAACCATGTTATAGGTTGGAGACATATAAGTAATAGTTACAAAGTTATTGACTGAACAAAATTAATATTTTAAAATTAAAAAAGCAACACATAGGACATACTTTTAGACAAAATGCTTCATGAGTGTGGGAAAGATATGTGTGGGGAAATATCTGTTTTAATTTCAGCTTACATGCTGGTTTTCCGTCTGCAAGCACTTTGCATAATTAGTACATGATGAGCACATGGCAGAAAGCCACGTGTGTGTCTCTATGAAAAGTTATGGGTGCTTTTCCTTGGTGGTGATTCTCCCGTATTGCTCTCCCACCACTGTGAAGTGTGGTTCCCTGATTCCTTCAGCCACCAGCTTGAGGAGCTGTTTTCCTGATCCCTTGCCTTTCACTGTGAAAAGTAGTTTTCCTTTATTTATTTACTCACCTGTCTCCATGAGCCTCCAATAAACAGGTAATGGCATAATGCTTTCCAGCTCTGCAGTTTTTCTACTGTCTGCCAAAATCCAATGTGAATCTGCCTGGTATAATCCACCAGCATTTCAACTGGCATAGTGGGCAGGATTTGAATTATGTAAGTGTGGAGTGGCCAACACCCTTGAAGGGTGGGATGGAGGGAGGAGTAGCCATTGTTCTCAAGCATATGGTTTCCTGTGGCTGTCCTGTTGGGGGCTGTAAGCTGGATGTTTTTGACAGCCCTAGAAGAAGAAACTGAAAGCTCTGTGTGAGAGGCTGTGTGAGGCCAAAAGCTTCAGGATGTGATGCAGACTGAGCACCAACAATGGCATGAGCTGGAACAGTCACTAGCGAAAGAGTTGCAGATTCAAGAAATGCAGTTCAGGTCACAGGTTGAGAATCAATAATGGCTTGACTGGAACAAGTGCTAGGGAAGAAGGCTGAACACTTTCTAGAGCTCCAATATGAAATGCAGGCTGAACATCAGTGGTGTTTGGGATTGGAATGGTCACTTGAGAAGGAAATAGGGATCCGAGAGTTGCAGTTTGCCCTAGAAGCTGAATGCTGACAGCAACAATTGTTAAAAGAAATAACTGCAGGTTCAAGAGCTTGAAATTCAGCTTCAGGCCAAGAAGCAGCAACCACAAGAACTGAAGTTGACACAGGGGAAGGAGCTTCATTTGTGCTGGCAGAGTAGCTCTGAGCCAGTGGTAGTAGACTGACCTCCAATTCCTCCTCATTTGGAGGGGGAGAAGGTTAGGACTGAAAATATCATCTACAGACTCAGACCCTGGCCAGTGGTAACCCAGAAGGTAAAGACTCAGCAGCCAAGAGTGTCTCAGGGGCAGGCCGAACTGCCTTCACAAGTAGTTGAGCACGATGACGTCCAGCCCTAGTCCCAAACAGAGTTGATGGAGTTAGTGGCAAAATTCAGACAGAAACATACCAAGTCCCTGGCAGCTTGGTTGTTGCGATTGTGGGACACAGGGGGTGGATTGCATCATGCTCTCTGGAACAGAGATGGAAAAATTAGCCACCATTACCAAACACTCCTTCTTGAGGCACAGTCTTCAAAACTATGATGACAAACCAAGAAACCATACCTATTAGAATGCATGATGGCTGTCATTTGTATGGTCTTGCTGCAGCAGGTCCTCTGGGAACTAGGTGTGAAGAATGCTGCTTTCAACTTGCGGTCCTGTGGGCCAGATGAGGAAGTGTGTATGGCAGTGATGAGTTACCTTATCCTCTATAGTGCCCTGTTATCCCTTTTTGAGTCACTAGTGGCTATCTTGAGCCCTTATGTGGGGCAGCCCGTCATTGTGCTTACACAGATGGTGGCAGATTTTGGGTAGGTGAAGATAGCACAAAACCATAAGACTATGTGGGCTGCTGCCCATGCTGTCCCCTGACTAATAAGAGAAATCAGGCTATAATGGGTACCCAAACACAGATGTGGTAGATTTGATTGCAGTCAGGGCAGATAGGGAGAAATTAGATTGCAAATCTAGTAGTTATTTTAGACTTTTGGTGGCAGCTTAAATTAGAACAGAGGTTCTAGCCACTGAAATGAATGGCCCCAGAAATTATCAATAAAATGGTTAGTGCATGTATGGCATGGTTGTAATATTATATAATGGAGACAGCTGAAGGAGAGACCTGTTGTTCCAATTTAAATAGGGGGAAAGCTTTGTGATCAGTCTAACAGAGACAAGTGGGGACCGGAGGCCCTGTGTGAAATTGGCGATTCACTGGTACCCTTCTAATGTACAATGAGTGATAGCTTTGGTGGATACAGGTACAGTTGTTCCCTCCTCTTTGGGAACTCAGAGCTGTTCCCTGGAACCCTGGGGTAATGAGGGTAATGAGGGCCAAACTTTTTAAGTGAAGCCAATAAATATGGCTAAGAGGGCAGCATATACCACTGCTAACTGTTTCTCCACCAATGAAAAACAGACTAAATCACCTTTCTACAACTGGAATCAAAACCAAACAGGTTGCCATAAGCACTCTGTCTATTGCCACAGACCCCATCCAAACCCCTCAGAGGCTACATGGACATCAAGCTCATGGAGCTGGCAGAATCAAACACAGTGAAGGCCTGTGCTGCCTTTACAGCTCTCTTCGCTGCTGTAAAAGTATCATGTGCCTGCTCAATTCAATCCCAGTGAACCCCCTTCTGAATAAGGTTATATAAGGGGTTTGCCCATCTCTGTGAGTGTTCAGTAAATAGGTAATGACCTAATACTTACAGGCTCCACAGTTCCTCTACTATCTGCCAAAATTCAATGTAAACTTGCCAGGCCTCAGCCACTGGCATTACAATACGTTAACATGAATAAAATGTTTGGGTTCATTACCAGCAATGACATCCAAATATTTGCTGAGACTCATTTTCTCATCTTGTCACACTTAACTTGTGTAGGGAAAATGGTTAAAGTTAAAGCTGTTCACTTGTTTTTCAGCTGAGTAGCCATAATGCCTGATGTAATGAAAGACACAGGCACTGCTTTAACAGAAATATAAGCACCTTATGTAATCAAAGACATGGCTTTTGGTTAAATGCCACTTTTATCTAGACAGGCTATAAAAGGCTCAGGGCACTTGCCCTGGGACTGGTCTCTGAGAGAGAAGCAGTTGTTTGGGGAATCATTTCTCCTTGTTTATCTTGCCCACCGCTGTGAGAAGTAGCTCCTTCCCCTGCCTCTTCTCTGACATGCTCTGTGAGACTAAATCAACAGGAATGAAACAGCATCCTCTGCCTCAGTACCTGTTTTTTGTCTGACTGAATCCAGTGTGAACCTGCAGGGCCTCAACATCCTGCATTACAACCTGTTCCTTGCTCTGTGACAATTTTAAAATACACATATGTTCATATTAATAGCTGAGAAAAAAGCTAGCCTCACATTTTACAATCTTACCAAATGGACCCAGTTTTCATAAAAAGTAAATGAAAAGAAAATAATAAAACAATATCAGACATTTCCATGTATTATTGAATTTATAATTATCTGAAGGAGTGGCTGTTTTCTCCTCAACTCCCACCCACACTGGGTAAATAATACAACATTATGGAGCTTTCTTTAAAAATTATTTTTTTAATAATTGAGGCAATTTTACATGAAGTAAAATAAAGAGATTGTAAATGTACAATTTTACAACTGTGGACAAATATATACTGCCATGGACCCATATCTTTTTAAGAAAAGATATTTTTACCAATCCAGAGAATCCTTTCTTGTCTCTTCTCAGCCAATGCATGCCCTCCATTCAAGATAACAATGTTCTTATTTCTTCAAGCACAGATTTCACACACATGGCATTATGCATTGTATTTTCCTTTTTGCCTATTTTCAGTAGTTCAGTGTAATGTTTTTGAGACTTATTTAGGCCATTTGTATCAGCAGTTTATTATTATTATTGTAATTATAATACTTTTTAATAATATGTATTCAAAAGAAGACTATATTAAAATTTGTCAATGTTATTGATATATTAAGATTTTTACTATTATGACTAAAACCTGCTCTACATAGTTATTATATGTCCTTTTATGAACACATGTAATCACTTATAAAAAGTAAATAACTAATAATAGAATTACTGGATCACAAAGAGTTGCATCATTAAATTTATAAGGCCCAACAATTTTCTAAAGTGGTGTTACCACTTCAGACTCTCAGCAGGAAGCTGTAAGAGTGCAGACTGATTCTTATTCTAATCATTTGCGGTTTTTAGGCTCTTCAGTTTTAGTGATTCTAACAGGTGGAAAATCATACCACTTTGTCTTTATAACTTGCACCCCACGTGTCTAATTATGGTAAATCCATTTGTTATGCTTAATAGCCACTTGATGTCTTCCCTTTTTTTTGGTGACTGAAACAGAGAGAGAGAGAGAGAGACAAAGAAAGGGACAAATAGGGACAGATAGGAAGGGAGAGAGATGAGAAACATTAATTCTTCCTTATGGCACCTTAGTTGTTCATTGACTGCTTTCTCATATGTGCCTTAATCAAGGAGCTACAGCTGAGTGAGTGGCCCCTTGCTCGAACCAGTGACTTTGGGCTCAAGCCAGCAACCTAAGGCTTCATGTCAGTGACCTTTGGGATGAAGCCAGTGACCATGGGGTTATGTTTATGATCCCATGCTCAAGCCAGCGATCCTGCATTCAAACTGGTGAGCCTGCATTCAAGTCTTATGAGCCTGAGCTTAAGCTGATGACCTCAAGGTTTTGAACCTCAGTCCTACATCCCCGTCTGATGCTCTATCCACTGTACCACCATCTGGTCAGGCTGATGTCTTCTTTTTTTAAGAGAACTGAAGTCCTCTAACTTTTTCCATGAAAGAATTTGACCAGTTTTAAATTTAGAATATAATTTAGAAACATTTTAGTAAATATATCATATGTACTTAAGAATAATGATTTTTGCTTATTGCTTGTTACTTTATTTTACATTTTTATATTTATTTTATATACTTTTTGTTCAGTCGAAAGTTCTATACATGACAATTAGGTTATTTGATAGAATTGTTCTGGTCTTCTCTATTATCTATCTAATTGTTCTAACCAATTTTGAAGGCTAGGTATTGATACACATATTAAAGATCAGCATGATCAAAATATATTAAAAATGTAAAATACCATGAGTTTTCATATGTGATCACAAAAGATAACCCTTAAAAGTGAGATTTTTTTTTGACAGAGACAGAGAGAGAGTCAGAGAAAGGGACAGATAAGGACAGACAGAAAGGGAGAGAGAGGAGAAGCATCAATTTTTTGTTGTGGCACTTGAGTTGTTCATTGATTGCTTCCTTATATGTGCCTTGACTGTGGAGCTATAGCACACTGAGTAACCTCTTCCTCAAGCCAGCGACCTTGCGTCCAACCTGGTGAGCTTTGCTCAAACCAGATGAACCCTCGCTCAAGCTGGCAACCTTGGAGTTAAGAACCTGGTTCTTCTGCATCCCAGTCCGATGCTCCATCCACTGCACCACCACCTGGTCAGGCAACAGTGAGATTCTTCAGTGCTGGTGGAGTAGTAAACATGTTTTTTTCTGATGGAAAAGTATATAGTCTTGGACAAAATTTAGAAATGCCATATGGTGGTAATTTTAAAAAAACAGGCTTTCTACATTGATTGGCTGAAATTTCATTTATTCCAATAAAACAGGAAAATTAGTACATAAAATTTGAAGTGTGGCCTATAATTTCTGAAAGTTAATAAAAATTTACATAAAAGTCAATATTAGCATTCAAACATTGATATTGAATCATGTACTAGCTGATTTCTATAAAGCTATTTAATGTAATATTTTAATTTATTAAATGTATACTTATCAGAATCATATATTGCTATTTAAAATTTATTTCTCTATAATTGATAGTTTATTTTATAACTTTAAATTCTCCCTAGTTTCAATGATGGTGATATAAAATTAAAATAAGTGTTTTTATAACCTGTGTCATTGTTATTTAAGAAAAAGCACTGTACTCAAATATCAGTGTACGTACTTATATTCTGCAGCACTATGAAGTTTTTATAAAATAGCTGAAAATATCTGTGTATATTTTGATGTACTTTTATAAAACAAAAAGACAAACAAAGCTTAAATAAAGTGTAATACTCAACATTGGTGTCGTGTTTTAATTTATGAGGTAATATTCTGTAATGCAGAAGGAAGAGGCTCTGCAGATTCACACTGGATTCAGTCAGACCAGGGAGCATATATGGAGCTGAAGGGCAGTGTATCAATTCCTGTTTACTTAGTCTCACAGGGCATGCAGTGACCAGGCACGGAATGGAGCTAATTCTCCTGGCTGCGGGCAAGCAGGCAGGGGAAGACCACTTCTCCCTCAGAAACTGTTCCAGGGCAAGTGCCCATAGCTTCTTATGAGCTGCCTAGACAAAAGTGACTTTTGGCCAAAAGCCATGTCCTGATTACATAGGTGTTTACATTAAGCCAGTGCACCAAGTCCTGTGTTCTTGGTTACATCAGTCATTATGGCTACTCAAATGAAAAAGAAGTGAGCAAACATAACTGCAACCATTTTCCCTAAGCAGTCTGTTCAATAAATTTTACCTCCACTAAACAAGCCCCTCTTAACTTATGCATTGCAAGTACTTTTTTGTATTACCTACTAAACTGCTATATTGAGTTCAGGAGGGGAATTTTAAAGTACCTTCTGTACTTTATTTTAGTAATATAAGGTTAGATTATTTTCTTGCACATAGCTAAGGTCTCTTTGAAGGCAGTGTAATGATGCTTCCAGCTGGTCTGAAAACTATATGGATAACTGCCTGCTGAGCAAATTGAGTCTAAGATGCAGAATGAAGGAAAGCTGGCATTATTAAATGCTAGCCTAGTGAGTGGAGGCTTCTTTTAAACTAAACTAAACTAAAACAAAAGACGGGGTAAGGACCATTAAAGAATAAAGCAGCTTGTGTTTCCTAGGGCCCTACGCAGTAAGAGAAAAAATCTAAAATGTCAAATATTGTACAATTATATTATAATTTTACAAGTCCCACTATTCCTGTTTCTTTAATCATTCACTATTTTTAAAGTAGACAGTCCAAAGATAATTGTATCTGTTTTAATAAAGTGTAATGTAAGATTAAAAAGCAGGGTGCATGATAGCAGAATCCAGAAACTGAGGGTCACATTCAAGCCCGAAATGATTTGTTAATAAATCACTTTATTTTAGGGTATGGAAATATAAAATTTCTGAAAAAGACAAAAGTGCATCAGTGTATACTTTTCCACATAGTAATATCTCCACCTGAGAGTAGTGATATCATTAGGCAAGTGATTTGATAAAATTGGGATCTTACAGCAGAACTTGTTGCTGAGTTGATGAGAGGACAAAGGAGGGGGTTGGGAAGCAAACAAGAGGGAGGAGAAAGAAAATCTCCAAGAATCAAGAGTAGCACAAATTAAAGCTTTTACTAGACCACGTGATCAGTGCCCAAGGTGCCTGGGGCTGCTGTTGGTTGGCAAAGCAAGAAGTTATAAAGATAAACTAGAGTAATGAGAATCACTTCTACATCTGTCCATCACTGTACTTGATCACAAAAACATTCCTTATTCTTTGAATAAAGATCTCTACTTCCATTCCAACACCCAAATCTTGCACAAGTTTCTCTTTTAGTCAAAAGAAACTTACAAGATTTTAATAAATGATTCCCAGTTTAATCAAAGTAATAATAAAACATAATCTAACATAAAGGTTAGACTTTTTAAACTGAATTTTGTCCCAGTCAGTTGCTTAATTTAAGAGTTGAGATTTTTGAAACTACTAAAATTTTAAGAATAAGGTATGGTTAAAAAGTAAGCAAATGGCCCTGGCTGGTTGGCTCAGCGGTAGAGCATCGGCCTGCTGTGCGGGGGACCTGGGTTCAATTCCCGGCCAGGGCACATAGGAGAAGCACCCATTTGCTTCTCCACCCCCCCTCCTTCCTCTCTGTCTCTCTCTTCCCCTCCCGCAGCCAAGGCTCCATTGAAGCAAAGATGGCCCGGGCGCTGGGGATGGCTCCTTGGCCTCTGCCCCAGGCACTAGAGTGGCTCTGTTCGCGGCAGAGCAACGCCCCGGAGGGGCAGAGCATCGCCCCCTGGTAGGCAGAGCGTGACCCCTGGTGGGCGTGCGGTGGATCCTGGTCCGGCACATGCGGGAGTCTGTCTGACTGTCTCTCCTCGTTTTCAGCTTCAGAAAAATACAGAAAAAAAAAAAGTAAGCAAAAAATCACTTGTAGAGTGTCCTAGTATTATCTGAGGTTCAGAAAGTCCTTTATCCTAAGGCATCAATGATATTACCCCCACTATTATCATTATGATTTTATTATTGAGATCACTTTTTATTAATTTAAGTAAATAAAGATAACTTTGCAAAATAGAGCTCCCAAAGCTTAATCTTCTTCAAAGAAAGTTTCTAAAATATTATTTGTATGAAAAAAACAATAAAAAGAAAATTAGTAAATAAAATTTATTATGCTTTATTATAGAGATGTAATTCTCTGAACTTAAGACTACATAAAATATTTTTCATAGTCATTTTCATAATTAGTTATTTTAGAAAGAAACGCCTAATTTCCTGACTTAAATTTCTGAACTATTTATTAAAATACCTAAATGTTGGGCAACTTCTTATTCAATTTAAATAAAGAATGCAATACTCCAGAGCACAATACTTGGAAACATTACATTCAAACTAGAGGCTAATAATGTATTTCTTTTTTTGAAATGTTAATATAAAAATAAGCACAGAACATTCTCAAATGAAGAAATTGCTTTTCTGTTTCCTACTGACAGATGAGTTAGGATACATACATAAATGGCTAGTGGATGTTCAATGTGTGATCTTTTACAGGTGCAAATTAAGGACAAATTATAAGAAATAATAAACCTAAAATAATTTTATTAAGATTTAAATAAGAGGAGTGACGTCATAGAAATGGCACCATGAGGACATGGACCAAAAAATCTCCCCAAAATTTCAACAAGTTCATCAACCAGAGACAAAAAAATCTATCCTTGGAGCGTCTGAGAGTTCTACACCCTGAAGGCGAAGGTAGGATCGAGCAAAAAATTGGCTAAATATATGATCAACCCTGAGGGAAATAAGTCAGACAAAGAAACACTCGGCCTTCCTCACTAACCTGAGCAAAGGCTGCTTTCACTTGGAACTGAGAGTCGGGAGGAGCTAGAGGTGTGGAGGTAGCTAGGCTGCGGCGACGACATTCGTTCAAGCCGAGGAAAGAGTGTACCTGTGGTGAATCAGCCCACAAAGTAAATGCCTGTGCACCATGCCCTGAGCATCCCAGTTTCTGGCCTACGCTGGAGCGACTGCCCACGCCCCGTGCTGCGAGACGCGGTGAGCAGCCCAGCCTCCCACACCCGGGCCACGTGCAGCCCAGCCTCCCAGGCCACGCTGTGAGCATCCCAACAGCCCGGCAGGCTGAGAGCAACCACCTGCGTGCGAGTGATCGCCTACGTCAGGAGCAGCAGCTGCCAGCAGCGCAAGGGGAGTGCACCAAAGCAAACTTCCCTATGACCGAGCTTCTCTAGGCAGGAGGGGTGCCTCACCCAGTCATTCAAGCTAACAATCAAGCATTGGGGGAGGGGCACGTGCACAGCTTGCAGTTCATTCTGGAGAAATTCTGCAGATCCAATCACTGAAATTAGCTTAACCCACAGGCTGCTCACATCCCAACTGACCTACGCAGCTCTAATTGAAAAAACCTCTCTCAGTCCAGCTATCCAAGACAAGAGGCGTGATATTTTTTAGTGCCTCTTGCTAAAGGGGTGGGGGCAACTTCTGATTGGCAGAGTTTTCATACTCAGATATAAGCTAAAAAGAGGGACTTGGCAGTGTTAAGACCTTCTGTTCTGCAGGCAGCGACGAGGGCATCTTCTTCCCAGCCAAAACAGGCTACAAAGTGTGGAAAGCCTGGGGACAGTGGTCCCACAAAGTGCTAGGTATGCTGAACAGGCCTGGAGGCTCAGAGAAAGTCATTGTGAGAGCAATTGGCTCCCAGCCCCGCCTGATTACACTGGCTGCTCTGACTGCCAGAGCCTTACCCAGAGCCCTGCATTAAGTGGGGATAGAGTGGGGATTTGCAAGCTCTCTAAACCTCTTACTCCCCAGGCAGTGGCAGCGGCAGCCTCATAACTGGTTCATCAGGCTGCTAATCCAGGAAGAAGAGACTAGGAGAGAGGCTCCGGGAAAACGGACTCTCTCATTGTTGGAGCCTGCAAATGCTAACAAGCCTTGACTACCAACGAGACTGAAGCCAAATATATGACATTGCCTTAGAGTCTCATCAACTGCAAATCCCCTACCTAAGCGTGCCACAGGGGCAGAGCCTGGGGTACAGAGTCACCGACCAGGAAGAGGGAGAGGAAAAAAAAGGAAAGAAGAAGTTAACATCTCAAATTCAAGAAAAAACCACAGACTTTATAATTTGTTCCACTATTTTTTTTGTTTGTTTGTTTCTTTCATCCTCTTGCCTTTATTAGTATTATTTCTATTTCCTCCACCTTGGTCCTTTCATTCTCTGTCCATCTTACTCTTTCCTTTTCTTGAACTGCACTACCCATAAGTGTTTTATTTTATTTCTTTTCTTCTCCCTTACTCTCCATGAGGGTTACACTCCAAAACCCTTAACTCTCTCTCTCTCTCTTTTTGTTTTTTTTCTTTTTTCTTCCTTTCCATTTCCCCTTTTTCTTATTTCTCCCTTTCTATTAGTTTCTTCTTTTCTCCTTTTAATTTTCCTCTCATTCAATTCTCAATCACAAACAAATTATTTAATTTGGGACTCAAGTTTTTTTTGGTTTTTCTGTGGCATTTTGGGTGCTTTTTACTTCACTTTTTAACTCATTAGCATTCCTCTCAACCCAGGATCTCCATTCTATTCAGTCTTTGCTCCACTTAATACAATAGTTTGTGTTTTTTTTCTCTTTTTCTGGTTTCACTCTTATCCCTGTCATTATATCTCTTAGTCAACCATCACTTACAAGCAAATCATTTTATACATGACCCAAATTTTTTTCATTTTTGCATTTTGTGGGTCCCTACTTACTTTTTTGTCCCTTGAACAGTTCCCCCCAACTCAGGCCCTCCGTTATAGGCAGTTTTTGTTCCATTTAGCATAATATAATTCACAGTTTATTATGATATTTTCCTAAGGAGGAAGGAAGAAGAGGAGAAGAGAAGAAAGAAAAGGGGAGGTAAATAATTATTATTGGGTTTATTCCAAAATTTTTTTATTTTTTATTTTTTATATTTTAATTTTTTTCTACTTTTTTAATTAATTCTCATTAGTGCTATCTACAAGACCACCCTCAGATGCCATTAAGAAAAAGAAAATCAAATATCATGGATACAAAAGAAAGAGAAGTAACACAGATAGATGTTGAAAAATCTATGGAGAAAAAATTTAATATATTAGAAACCTTGGAGCTAAATGACAGAGAATTTAAAATACAAATCCTAAAAATACTCAGAGATATACAAGAAAACACAGAAAGGCAATTTAGGGAGCTCAGAAAACAACTCAACGAACACAAAGAATATATTACAAAGGAAATTGAAACTATAAAAACAAATCAGAGATGAAACACAGAATTCATGAACTGAAAAACAAGGTAATAAGCTTAGTTAATAGAACAGGCCAGATAGAAGATAGGATTAGTGAAATAGAAGACAAGCAACTTGAGGCACAATAGAGAGAATAAGAGAGAGACTCAAAAATTAAAAAAAAAATGAGAAAGCCCTAACCCTACAGGAATTGTCTGACTCCATCAAAAAGAATAACAGAAAAATAATAGTTATATCATAGGGAAAAGAGAGAGAAAATGGAATGGAGAATTTATTCAAACAAGTAACAGAGAAGAACTTCCCAAGCCTGTGGAAAGAACTAAAGCCTCAAATTGAAGAAGGAAACAGAACACCGAGTTTTCTTAACCACAACAAACCTACTCCAAGGCACATCATAATGAAAATGGCACAAACCGACGACAAAGAAAAAATTCTCAAGGCAGTCAGGGAAAAGAAGAATACAATATATAAAGGAAGGCCTATTAGATTAACATCAGCTTTTTCAGCAGAAACTCTACAAGCTAGAGGAGAGTGGACCCCAACATTTAAAGTCCTGAAAGAAAGGAACTTTCAGCCAAGAATACTAAACCCATCAAAGTTATCCTTCAAGAACAAAGTACAAATAAAAACACTCACAAATAAAGAAAAGATGAGGGAATTTATCATCAGAACACCCCCACTCCAGGAAATACTAAAGGGGGTTTTCCAACCAGATCCAAAGAACAAAACAAAACAAATCCACAAGTAAAAGCTACACCAAGAACACAATAAAACCAACTTTAAACTGTGACAACAAAAGCAAAAAAAAGGGGGAGAGGACAGAGATTAACAGTAGCAAAAGATGATGAAGTGCGGAAACACTTGCAAGTTAGGGTACTACAATGAATATGGTACGTACCCTTTTCATTACTTAATGGTAACCACCCTTGAAAAAATCATCACAAAAGCACATGACTTAAAAAAGGTAGCAACAGAGGAAAGAAGTATGGAATACAAACAAACAAAAACAAATGATAGAAAAACAAAAGAGAAGAATCAAACAAGATACAAAACTAACAGAAAGCAATTTATAAAAAGGCAATAGGGAATCCACAAGTGTCAATAATTACACTAACCGTAAATGGATTAAACTCACCAATAAAAAGATACAGAGTAGCAGAATGGATTAAAAAAGAAAATCCAACTGTATGCTGCCTACAAGAAACACATCTAAGCAACAAGGATAAAAACAAATTCAAAGTGAAAGGCTGGAAAACAATACTCCAAGCAAATAACATCCAAAAAAAAGCAGGTGTAGCAATATTCATATCTAATAATGCTGACTACAAGACAGCAAAAGTACTCAGAGACAAAAATGGTCATTTCATAATGATTAAGGGGATGCTGAATCAAGAAGACATAATAATCCTTAATATATATGCAGCAAACCAAGGAGCACCAAAATATATAAGACAGCTACTTATTGACCTAAAAACAAAAACGGACAAAAATACAATCATACTTGGAGACCTCAATACACTGCGGATGGCTCTAGATCGGTCGTCCAAAAAGAAAATCAATAAAGATATAGTGCCTTTAAACAAAACACTAGAGCACCTAGATATGATAGACATCTACAGGACACTTCATCCCAAAGTGACAGAGTATACATTTTTCTCTAGTGTACATGGAACATTCTCAAGAATTGACCATATGTTGGACCATAAAAATAACATCAGCAAACTCAGAAAAATTGAAATTGTACCAAGTATATTTTCTGATCATAAAGCCATGAAACTAGAATTCAACTGCAAAAAAGAGGAAAAAACCCCACAAAAATGTGGAAACTAAACAACATACTTTTAAAAACTGAATGGGTCAAAGAAGAAATAAGCGCAGAGATCAAAATATATATACAGACAAATGAAAATGACAATACGACATATCAGAATCTATGGGATGCAGCAAAAGCAGTGATAAGAGGGAAGTTCATATCACTTCAGGCCTATATGAACAAACAAGAGAAAGCCCTAGTGAACCATTTAACTTCACACCTTAAGGAACTGAAAAAAGAAGAACAATAGCAACCCAAAACCAGCTGAAGAAAGGAGATAATAAAAATCAAAGCAGAAATAAATGAAATAGAGAACAGAAAAACTATAGAAAAAATTAATAGAACAAGGAGCTGATTCTTTGAAAAGATCAACAAAATTGACAAACCCCTGGCAAGACTTACCAAGGAAAAAAGAGAAAGAACTCATATAAACAAAATCCAAAATGAAAGAGGAGAAATCACCACAGACATCATAGATATACAAAGAATTATTGTAGAATACTATGAAAAACTTTATGACACTAAATTTAACAACCTAGAAGAAATGGATAAATTCCTAGAACAATACAACCTTCTTAGACTAAGTCAAGAAGAAGCAGAAAGCCTAAACAGACCTAATAGTAGAGAAGAAATAGAAAAAAACATTGAAAACCTCCCCAAAAATAAAATTCCAGGCCCATACGGCTATACTAGTGAATTCTATCAAACATTCAAAGACGACTTGGTTCCTATTTTACAGAAGGTCTTTCAAAAAATTGAAGAAGAAGCAATACTTCCAAACACATTTTATGAGGCCATATAACCCTCATAGCGAAACCTAGCAAGGACGGCACAAAAATAGAAAACTACAGACCAATATCTCTAATGAATACAGATGCTAAAATACTAAACAAAATACTGGCAATTCGAATACAACAACATATTCAAAAATAATACATCATGATCAAGTGGGATTCATTCCAGAATCTCAAGGATGGTTCAATATATGTAAAACGGTTAACGTAATACACCATATCAACAAAACAAAGAACAAAAACCACATGGTCTTATCAATAGATGCAGAAAAGGCATTCGATAAAATGCAACACAACTTTATATTTAAGACACTCAACAAAATGGGTATAGAAGGAAAATATCTCAACATGATAAAGGCCATATATGACCAACCATCAGCCAACATCATATTAAATGGCATAAAATTGAGGACTTTCCACCTTAAATCAGGAAAAGACAAGGTTGTCCACTCTCTTCACTCTTACTTAACGTGGTACTAGAAGTTCTGGCCAGAGCAATCAGACAAGAGAAAGAAATAAAAGGCATCCATATCTGAAAAGAAGAAGTAAACATATCACTTTTTTGCAGATATGATCCTATACATAGAAAAACCCCAAAGTCTCCACAAAAAGATTACTAGAAACAATAAACCAATACAGTAAAGTCATAGGATACAAAATTAAAATACAAAAGTCCATAGTCTTTCTATATGCCAACAATGATATTAGAAAACAAACTCAAAAAAATAATCCCCTTCATGATTGCAACAAAAAAAATAAAATACCTAAAAAAAACATAACAAAGAATGTAAAGGACCTATATAATGAAAACTACAAAGCATTGTTAAGGGAAATAGAAAAAGATACAATGAGATGGAAAAATATTCCTTGTTCTTGGATAGGAAGAATAAATATAATCAAAATGGTCATATTACCCAAAGCAATATATAAATTTAATGCAATTCCCATAAAATTCCTATGGCATTCTTTAAAGAAATGGAACAAAAAATTATCAGATTTATATGGAACTATAAAAAACCCCAATTAACCAAAGCAATCCAAAGGAAAAAGAATGAAGCTGGGGGCATTATAATACCTGACTTCAAACTATATTATAGGGCCACGATAATCAAAACAGCATGGTATTGGCAGAAAAATAGACACTCAGACCAATGGAACAGAATAGAGCCTGACCTGTGGTGGCGCAGTGGATAAGGCGTCGACCTGGAAATGCTGAGGTTGCCGGTTCGAAACCCTGGGCTTGCCTGGTCAAGGCACATATGGGAGTTGATGCTTCCAGCTCCTCCCCCCTTCTCTCTCTCTGTCTCTCCTCTCTCTCTGTCTCTCCCTCTCCTGTCTAAAATGAATAAATAAATAAAAATAAATATTAAAAAAAAAAAAAAAAAAAGAATAGAAAAAAAGCCCAGAAATAAAGCCACATATATATGGTCAAATAATTTTTGATAAAGGGGCCAACAACACACAATGGAGAAAAGAAAGCCTCTTCAATAAATGGTGCTGGGAAAACTGGAAAGCCACATGCAAAAGAATGAAACTCGACTACAGCTTGTACCCTTGTACAAAAATTAATTCAAAATGGATCACAGACCTAAATATAAGACCTAAAACAATAAAGTACATAGAAGAAGACATAGGTACTAAACTCATAGACCTGGGTTTTAAAGAGCATTTTGTGAATTTGACTCCAAATGCAAGAGAAGTGAAGGCAAAGATAAACGAATGGGACTACATCAGACTAAAAATTTTTGCTCAGCAAGAGAAACTGACAACAAAATAAACAGGCAGCCAAGTAAATGGGAAATGATATTTTCAGACAACAGCTCAGATAATGGCCTAATATCCAAAATTTACAAAGAACTTATAAAACTCAACAACAAACAAACAAACAATCCAATAAAAAAATGGGAAGAGGACATGAACAGACACTTCTCCCAGAAAGAAATACAAATGGTCAACAGATACATGAAGAGATGCTCATCTTCATTAGTTATTAGAGAAATGCAAATCAAAACTATAATGCGATCCCACCTCACACCTGTTAGATTTGCTATTATCAACAAGACAGGTAATAGCAAATGCTGGAGAGGCTGTGGAGAAAAAAGAACCCTCATACACTGTTGGTGGGTATGTAAAGTAGTGCAACCATTATGGAAGAAAGTATGGTGGTTTTTCAAAAAACTGAAAATAGAACTACCTTATGACCCAGCAATCCCTCTACTGGGTATATACCCCAAAAACTCAGAAACATTGATATGTAAAGACACATGTAGCCCCATGTTCATTGCAGCATTGTTCACAGTTGCCAAGACATGAAAACAACCAAATAGCCCTTCAATAGAAGATTGGATAAAGAAGATGTGGCACATATACACTATGGAATACTACTCAGCCATAAGAAATGATGACATCGGATCATTTACAACAATATGGTGGGATCTTGATAACATTATACGGAGTGAAATTAGTAAATCAGAAAAAACCAAGAACATGATTCCATACATTGGTGGGACATAAAAACGAGACTAAGAGACATGGACAAGAGTGTGGTGGTTACCAGGGTGTGGGGAGGGGGGTGGTGGCAGGGAAGGAGGAGAGGGGGAGGGGGAGGGGGAGGGGCACAAAGAAAACTAAATAAAAGGTGATGGAGGACAATCTGACTTTGGGTGATGGGTATGCAACATAATTGAATGACAAGATAATCTGGACATGTTTTCTTTGAATAATTGTACCCTGATTTATTGATGCCACCCCATTAACATTAATAAAAATTTATAAAAAAAAGATTTAAATAAACAATTATTGTCTTATATCAACATACAATCCAAAAATAATCTAATCTTTATAAATTTACAAGGTTTAGGGAACAAATAAAGAGATGTAAAGTTTTCTATTTTTATTAATCATTAGAGATTCTATTAAACATATTAGCCCAAGGCAAAAATGCCATTTCCTTTTATTAGAATTATTCTATAGTAGACTCTTAGGTTTAGAGGTGGTACACTGGACTTAAGAATAATATGACAATGATTTATTTTATTGAATGATCTGGAAGGGTGCTGAACATTTCCCTATACAATTAGCTACTCAATTTCACCATTATTAATTCTTTTAGTCCTAGAAAAGTAAGATAATTTAGCTAGTTCTATTAAAGGATAATAAGAAAATACTTTATGCTTTTGTCATATAATACCAAATTCAAAAAATTAATTGGAAGCAATATAATTTTATTTTTATAATAGTCAAATTGGCTGACATTTTGCAGCAATTTAGTGTCAGAAATATTTTATGTTCTCAGAGTGCTAACTTGTAAACAATTAAGTCAAAGTATAAAAACCAGAAGATTTTACACAAAAGCACCAATTTTAGTATATCTTGACATGGTGCCCACAACCAAGTATGAAAATATCTGGGGAATGCTGCCTGATTCAAATGATGCAAATACTGATTTTTTTGAACTTTATTTTACAATAATTTTATTAATCATAAAGCACACCAGCAAACCTATATATTCTAACCATTTCTCTTATTATTATGTGCTTGGCCATTTAACATGTAACTCAGTAGCATGGCCAGGCACACATACATATGCACCACACACACACCACACAAACTCATTCACACATACATTATTATTGCAGCACTCACAGTTTAAGTGTAAATATCATAGACACATATATGTATATATGCATTTGTTATGATTTATATGATAATACATTTTTTGAAAAACCAAGCGCTAGAGCTCTAGGAAAAAGAAGGAGGATTTTGTTTGTTTGTTTTTCTTAACAATTTTGTAAGTCTTCTCTATTTTTCAGAAAATAGCAGTATTAGCCTTTCCATTTGTAGAGATTTAGCACTGTTTCTCTTAAATAGTTTAGAGATATTCTGTCAACAATGAGTTGAATATCCTTTTTGTTTGATCTAAAGCAGGGGTCCCCAAACTACGGCCTGCGCGGGCCGCATGCGGCCCCCTGAGGCCATTTATCCGGCCCCCGCCGCACTTCCAGAAGAGGCACCTCTTTCATTGGTGGTCAGTGACAGGAGCATAGTTCCCATTGATATACTGGTCAGTTCGTTGATTTAAATTTACTTGTTCTTTATTTTAAATATTGTATTTGTTCCCGTTTTGTTTTTTTACTTTAAAATAAGATATGTGCAGTGTGCATAGGGATTTGTTCATAGTTTTTTTTATAGTCTGGCCCTCCAACGGTCTGAGGGACAGTGAACTGGCCCCCTGTGTAAAAAGTTTGGGGACCCCTGATCTAAAGTTTAGATTTTCTTCAGGCTCTGTCTTTTCAATTAACCAAATTGTTAGCACAAGACCAAATGTAAGGAACTTTTATAGCACTTTTAGTAAGTTAATGAAATGGTTATTCCCAATGTAGAGCATTAAACCAGTTTTGTTTGCATTAAAATACAGGAAATGGTAGTAATCTTTTATTAATATAAAGATGCCCAAAAAGATATACATGTGACAAGTAGCAGGCATGGACAACATACGGCCCATGGGCTGGATCCAGCCTGCAGAATGAGTTTATGCGGCCCGCGATTAAATTTTTAATATTCTCTGCATGACACACTGTGGAAATGAAATAAGTGGTACTTTTAAATCGTTATACATAAACTACAATATCTAACCATTGTACAACAACGAAAGTTAAAATCTCAGCTACTCAGAAGCAAAAGTGTCTTTGATTATTGGAAATCGAGATATTTAAGAAGATAGTGATATGCAGAAAAGAATTCCACGTGTGACTAATCTAGGGTTAACTTCCAATAATTGGTTGAATGTATTCGCGATACTTCTTTATTTTTTTTTAAAATTCCACTATAAAAATTTACAACTTTTGTACTCATCTGTGCAATTTTTATAAGCAATTGAATAATGGAAAATATGGAAATTTAAAAAAACTCGCCAAGGAATATTTAGTAACCTTCAGTTCAACTTATATTTGTGAATAAACTTTTCGTTAATGAATCTAAATAAAAGTACAAGATCAAGACTGAATTATTTACATTTGGAGGCTGTGTTAAGAATAGCTGCTACAAGTATAGAGCCAGATATTAAAAAATAATAAGCAATGCAAAGCATCTCAACAGATCACATTAGGGTTTTTTTTTGTTAATTTGTTGTACTAAATTACTTAAATTTATTCATAAAAATTACACAATAAAATTTTGTTTACTTAAACGAACCATTTTTGTATTTAACATCTTTTAATTTTAATATTTTGTCTGGCCTGTGAAAAAAGTTTTCTTTCTAATCTGACCCAGGGGCAAAAACTGTTGGCCACACCTGCAAATAGCCTTATCTGAAAACAAAAGTGCATAATCTTTCTACATCTTTTAATATTGAAAATTAATATATAAGCAGAAGTGGATGACATTTACTTTGTAGTAAAATGAAGCAGGAGCCTAAGAGTTGAAACCTATAGCTCACTGTACTAATTTGTGTAGTAATCAGACCGATAACGAGCAGAAAATACAGGGTAGTGTGTTTCTAATGAGAAATTCTTTTTATTTACTAACAAAAACACTGAATCTGACATCTGTTTTATAGTTTACAATTTATACAGTAGTTTTATTTTAAAATCTCCATTTGATTCAATCTTCACTATTCTCACATATGAGGTTAAATTAAGCAAAATATAATATCTAGTTGAGGATAATTGAATTGCCAATTAGCCCTTGTTCTCAATGGAGATGCCAACATTAAGCATTCTACATATTCAGAACATGAATAGTTTAATTTATTGTGCTCTTTGGTATCTTTTCATAAATTAATTTACCTCTCTGGATTTCAGCTTTCTCAAAGACAAAATGAAAAAATTGAACTAAGTATTTTGTACATCTCTTCCATTCTAAAACTCTATGCTTTAATTATTCTAAGATAGTTTCTTTGGCCTAAAGGAATCTATTTGAATCATGAAAAATAAGAGAATAAGGATAATTAATATGCCAATGTTTCCTCTTCAAGTCTCAGTACCCATATCATCTTATAGCTAAGGTTCAATCAGAGTAAATAATTAATAGGGCAAATGTATTGTTTCTATTGCTTTTGTAACAAATTGAGACAAATTTAGTGGCTTAAATCCAACTAAGTGTATTATTTTATAGGTCAGTACTTGCAAAATTCAAACTTAGTTCTACTGGGTTAAAGTAATGGTGTTGATTGGGCTGGTTCCCTTTGGAGACTGAGGGGACATCCATCTTATTACTTTCTTCAGCTTTTAGAGAATACCTGCATTCCTTGGTTCCTGTGGATTTTCTCACATCACTTTAACCTCTTGCTGCCAACATTGTTTCTCCTACTTCTACTTCTGATCTTTCACTTTCGGTTTATAAGGATCTTATTATGTAGTGCCTACCTGTGTAATCCACATTAATCCTCTTACCTCAAGATCTTGAACTGAATCACATCTGTGAAGTTCCTTTCACTGTGTAATGTAACATATATACAGAGAGACAGAGAGACAGGGCTTTGAACATCACTGAGGGACCATTATTCAGTCTACCACACCCAGTCATAAAGCAGGGCATTGTAATGTTCAATTTTTAAAACGCCCAGTAAGAGAAGGACACCATCTTCTGGCTTCTTTTTACATTGTCACTGTTACATTGGGATTCCCATAAATTTGAAACATTATTCTAAAACGCAATTAAAACACTGTCACCATCTATTAACAGTTTCACAAGTAAATATAGTCTATGAAGACATAAGAAATTTAACACATATCTTTTCTCAGGCAACTCTTTTATTAAGAATAAGCACTGCTGTGTTGATTTTTCAACATAAATATGTCTTGCCTGTTGTGGAACTTTATGTAAATCATACATTATTTATACAGCTGATTCACCTAACATAATATTTTTAAGATTAATTCACATTGTTGTATATATCAATAGTTTGTTCATTTTTATTGAGCAGTAATATTCCATTTAATAAACATACTGCAGTTCATTTTACCATTCTATTGATGAATACCTGAACTGTTTTAAACATTTTCCTGTTATAAATGAATCTGTTTTGAACATTCTTGTAAATGTGTTTTAAAAGTTTAGAAGAGTAATAATTGGATTTATGCATAGTTTTATGGTTAGTTTTATAAGAAACTACTATTTTTTCCTAAAAGGTTTAGCATTTTATCCTAACAACAATGTATTAGAGTTGAAGTTGTTCCATGTCATTTGCAATATTTGATACTGCCAGTCTTTTAAATTTAAATTTTAATTACTCTGATGGTTTTGTATCTTATAGAGGTTTAATTGTATTTTCCTTATGACTAGCGAAGTTGTACAGTTTTTATGTGTTTAGTGACCACTTAGACATCTTTACATCTTTATTTATGAAATTTATTATAATATTTTGGATATCTTTTCAGAATATTTCTCATGTTACCATTCAGTGGTTTGAAATATATATACTTCAACTATATATAATATACTTCATACATATAGGAAATGATCAGTTAATATAAGAGAATATATAAGTTAAAAAGAAAAAGGATAGAAAAAGATATATTATGTAAGTACAAATCAAAAGAAAAATGGAATAGGTTATGTTAATATCAAAAAAGTTCACTTTAGTTTACACATAGATGGGATATAAAAATGAGACTTATAAAAGTGAAGTGGTTACCAGGGGAAGGGAGTTGAGATGGAAGGGGTGGAAGAGGAAAGTAAAGAGGGACAAAGATATGGTGATAAAACATGATTTGACTTTGGGTGATGGGCACACAACACAATCAACAGTTCAAATGATATAGAGATATTTTTAAAATAAAATTAAATAAAAATAAGAAATAGTAATATAGTAAATAGAAACATTACATAAGGATAAAAGAATATCAGACATAGTAGACTTCAAAATAAACATAATTAATATGCAATATGTAATAAAGATAAACATAAAATAATAATAAAATGGTCAACACCAAAAAAGTTATCTAAACGAATAACTTCAAAATATTTGAGGCAGATATAGATACAATTGGAAAGACATATAAGCAAATCTATAATTAAAGTTGGAACTCCAACACCCCACTTTCAGCAAATAGACCTTGCCGAGACAGCTCAGTCGTGGGCGTGCATGAAAGGAAGGCGCTGCGGACTGAAGAAAAAACATGCACAAGACACAACATACAGAGAAAGATGAGTACACACTGCAGCTTCATCAAGTTTATTGGTCTCTTTGCTTATTAGGTAAATTAGCAGAGCCTGGGCTCAGGTACATAGAGAGGGAGTTAACTGATGTCTTTCAGGTATGTACGGAACGGCCATCCGGATCAACTGTTTTCTTTTAATCAATCTTTTCTAGTGCTCGTAAGGGCAGCGTTCTGCCCCCACAGGACCCAGAGTTCCAAAGTCCACGCAAAAGACTTGTCTCAGGATCACAGTCTAAAACCCAGCCATTTTCCCCAAGACCTGCCATACAGAATATCAATAAAAATATGGAATTGAAAATACAAGCAACAAGTGAGATCTGACAGGGAGAGAACGCTCAAACCGAAAGAAGCAGACACATTTTTTTTTCAAGAGTCCAAGTAAAATTCACCAAAATAAACATTGCTTGGGCCACAAATCACACTTTAACAAATCTTGTAAATTTGAAATCAGATATAGTGGAATCAAACTAGAAATCAAAATCAGAAAGAGAACAGAAATATGTACAAACACTTGCAAACTAACAACACTTTTGTCAGTAATCCCTGAGTCAAAGACAAAGTCTTATACAACATAGACAGTATTTAGAATAGATGAAAATGGAAATATAGCATATCAAAGTGCATCAGCTGCAGTTATGGTAGTGTCAAGGAAGAAATTTATACCATTAACTGTGTACTTTAGAAAAGAGCAAAGGTCAGAAGTCAACAGTACAAGTTCCTCACTGAGGAAAGGAAAGAAAGGAGAGAAAAACAAACACAGAATAAGCAGGACAGAAATCAAAATTGAAAACAGAAAAAATAGACAAAACCAATAAAGAGAAAGGTTGGTTTATTTTTTAAAAAAAGTCATTACTTGAGGCCTTGGACAGGTAGCTCAGGTGGGTAGAAAATCATCCCAATTAACCAAGGCTGTGGTTCAATCCCTGTTCAGGACACATACAAGAATCAACTAATGAGTACATCAATAATTGGGACAACAAATTTCTCTCTCTTTCTCTCTAAAAATCAATCAATAGAACAATCTTTACTTAATAACACTCTAACAAACACGACAAATATGAGAAAGGAGATGACACAAATTATCAATATAAGAATTGAAACAAGAACATATTAATTATGATATATTATACATTCATTCAAAGGATAAATAGATAATACTATAAATTTATACCCATAAATGACAATTTAAAATGAAATTTTCTAATATTAACCTTATTATTACTGTTTACCTGATACCAAACATACCTATTAGAATGGCAAAATTAAAATAATACTATACAAAAACAAACAATCACTGATTATAATATTTTACAAGGTTCCCAGCAAAATCCTATAATTTATGTCACACTGGAGATGTTGGTTATACAAAAGAAAAAAAAAGAAATGACTTCCATATTATCTTTGAAATAATCTGTTGTGAATTATGAAGGCCTGGTTTGCTAAGGGTTACAATTCTTGGAAAGGATGAATTGAGAAGAAAACCTAGACCTAGACATTGAACTACAACAACTTATTCAATAGAATGGAGGAGATATAAATAAGAAAAATAAGAAAAAAGATAAAATATTTAAAAAGCCTAAATTAAAACAGATGGCTTACTGTTTATTCTTAGGAAGCTCCAGACTTTATATTCATTAAAATATATTTTTAAAAATTGAATTGTGTGCAGAGTACAAAGTTGGGAAATGCCCTCTTTTTTGTATCACACATACTGAGCTGGCCAATTGATTATCTGTTGTATCTGAGAACACCAGGTAGTCTCTGTCCTGGAAGCTGTTTGTGTCATATCACTCTGCCCTGCCTCAGAGCAGACAGAGAGGCAGCAGAATTGATCAGCTAAAACATGCAAGTGCCTCTGTTTCTAGCAAGATGCACATCAGGCCTCCTTTTTGTGATCGATGTGAATTAAGTTTTCATCCCTATTGCTTAATGTTGTATGTCCTTGAAAGAGTTTAAAAATTAGTAATTGTACTCTTACCTGTGATGATGCAGTGGTTCAAGCATCAACCTGGAATGTGAAGTTGTGGGTTTGACACCCCGGGTTTGCCCCGTCAAGTCACCACATACGAGAAGTAACTACTACTATGAATTGATGCTTCCCATTCTTCTCCCTGCCTTTCTCTCTCTGTATCCTCTCTCTAAAATCAATAAATAAAATTGAAAAAAAAAAGTGTTTGTAGTCAGAGAAGACAACAGAAGCTGGACAAAGTGCCCCAGGGGTGCTTGTACTCTGTCTGGCTCCCCAACTCCCGCCCTAAGGGCCATCACATTATGTTGATTGGTCAGAGCATTTTACTAGTTTAATCTCTCGCCAACCACTATCCAAACAATATTTCTGAGATACCAACTAAGGCTTCAAAATGAGTTCCTAGCTCAGATATAACTAGAGAAAGGAAAATTTTTCCTGATTAAAAGAAAAAATAAAAAGGTCTCAAGTACATACCCTGTACAACAAGAGATTTGAATTGAATTTACTAAGTACACATAATTTTTATCCTTTTAATATATTCATTTCCCCCACTTTTTGTCTGGCATCATTTAGAGAGCCTTTTCAACCAGAAAGGCTGAAGTCATCCCAGCTTGCACTAGCCCACTTAATAAAGCAGAGTTATTAATGTCCTCGTATTTAACATTTAAATTCTTTTAATGCAGACTCACTTTGCAGAAGCTTTCTTGATAAAGAGGCAGGGAAGTCAGATTGGTTTTGAATGACTACTTTATCTAGGAGCTTTATACACTTATAATATTATCTCTTTATGTGAAATTGCTATAGTTACATCTATTATACAAATAATAAAATGAAAATTCAGTGAGATCAAGTGAAATAGTTCAGGTCACCTAGTCTAAATGAATCTATTTTCATTGATTCATTGAGAGTCCATGCTTTTGTAGTGCTCATGCACCTTGAATTACAAAGAAAACATTAATAAAAAGTAAAAGTACACACATGCCAACTTTAAATGACTCTCACTAGCAGTAGTGGATGAATACACATTGAGTTTTATATCCTATAAAACCTCTAAGTTTTTATGCAAGCTCTTGCATGTCACATTATTTTGTTTAAGTGGTCACTTACCTAAATATAAAAAGAACTGTACATTTCCTTTGGCTGTATTATTCCATAGTCAACCTTGATATACTCTGCCTATAAATCAACTCTGTTAAGATATTTGACTATCCTGCCCTGGCTGGGTCACTCAGTTGGTTAAGCATTGTCCAGATACTCCAAGGTTGGGGGTTTGCTCTCCAGTCAGAGCACATACAAGAATCTGTCAATGAATTCATAAATAAGGGGAACAACAAATCAATGTTTCTATCTTTCTATCTCTCCACCTTTCTTCTCTCTCTAAAATAAATAAATAAATAAAAAGTTATTTGACTATCCTGATTTATTAACTAATATTTCATCTATTCCTACTAACATCAGATCACCTACATTTTTGTGCCATTGATTTCTTCACATAAGTCATCAACAATATGAAAGAAATTTTTCTTCTAGGTTTGAGTCATACAAAGGTACTAGGAAAACTACTCCTGCCCTACTGAGGCCCAAGAGTTGGTGACAGGTCTTACTAAGAGTAGTTCTTCCAGAAGGAACGAGCAGGCAAATCAAAATGGGGCATCTTGAGAAGGATACAGGGCTCAAGCACATCATAGCGACCCAGGCTCCTCAGTAAAGATGCTCTAAATTGTTGTAAAAAGTAAAGTTTAAAACTTCTGGCTAAGAAGTAACAACCCACCTTGTCCAAACAACAGCTCTTTCCATCTCCTTGTAATGGTTAAGAGTTGGGATTTTGGAATCTGACACCTTTGCCTTAAAATATTCTCATTCTGACAATTTACTGTTGTGCAATATCCTAAAATCCTACTACTCTCTAAATGTAAAAGTGTATAATAAGCAGATGTAAATATCAATAGTAATAATACTAGCAGAAGCAGAATGTCAGTGTTATTAATGCTCATCAACACATACAAACTGACATTGGATTCAACTGATGACCTCACAGATCATTCCTCAGACTGGATCCTGTTTGTTATTTCTGATAGAAGAATCCTAAGTTCTGTTTTTCTCACCTAGAGTTCTTTTCATCTTTGAAAAAGATAATGTAAAAGAGATAGGAGAACAGGTAAGGAGAGGAGGAAGAGGGGGAGAAGCAGAGGGTGAGAGGAAGGTAGAAAGGTTGACAATTTATATATGACTTTAATAATCTATTGAATAATTACTGCTAAAGAATCAACTGCTCTATTCCTGCCCAGTTGCTATTTTTGTTTACTTAGTAGACTTAGTCTGTGATCTTTGACAATATACACAATGTAATTATGTCTGTTTGTTAGGATTCCTGATACTAATGATAAAACTCACACCTCTAAGAATTTCTCTCTAGTTATGGGAATCTCACTGCACATTTTGTGCACATTCTCATTTATCTTTGAGTTCATCAGAGAATGCTCTGTGCAGCCACACTGCTTTCTGGAATTTGTTCAAGGACTGCACAAAGGGCGAAAAGAAACTTTTAAAATTATTTTTTAATTAAAAATTTTAACTTATTGTGTTAACATGGTTTCAAATGTCCACTCAATATAATACCCTCAATTCTTCACAACACACCCCCTATTTCACCCCTTTTGCCCTCCTCCCCCTACTTCCTTCCCTCCTTTCTCCCTGGGAATTTCTGCCCTATTATCTGTATCTATGTGCTATGTATATAATTTGGCCAATATTTTCATTTTCCTTGGTCCTGTCCCTTAATCTCCCTTCCTTCTGATAGCTGTCCATCTGTTCCTTGTGGCCCTGCTTCTGTTTCTATTTTGTTCCTCAGTCCATTGTATTCATTAGATTGAACATATGAGATCATATGATATTTTCTTTCTCTGCCTGACTTATTTCACTTAGCATAATAATTTCCAGGTCCATCAATGCCATCACAAAAGGTAAGATTTCCTTCTTTTTCGTGGCCACATAGTATTCCATTGTGTATGCATACCATTGCTTTTTTATCTAATCATCCACTGTTGGACACTTGGGCTGTTACCAGATTTTGCTCCAATAACATGGTGGTGTATATATTGTTTTGAATTAATGTTTTGGAATTCTTTGGATTTATTTGTAAAAGTGAGATAGCTGGATCATAAGGCAATTCCATTTTTAATTTTTTGATGAAAGGACATACTGTTTTCCACAGTGAATGCACAAATCGGCATTCCCACCAGCAGTTTAGGAGGGTTCCCTTTTCTCCACTCCCTCACAAACACTTGTGTGTTGATTTGTTAATAAACACCACTCTGACAGGTGTGAGGTGGTATCTCATTGTGGTTTTAATTTGCATTTCTCTGATGGTTAGTGACCTTGAATTTTTTTTCATATGCCTATTGGCTATCTGTATGTCCTCTTTGGAGAAGTGTTAATTTAGCTCCTTGGCCAATTTTTAATTGGATTGTTTACCTTCCTTGTGTTGAGTTTTAGAAGTTCTTTACAAATTATGGTTATATACCCCTTATCAGACATATCGGCAAATATTGTATTTCCCCATGTATAAGACACACCTTAATTTTGGGGCCTGATATTTTTTAAAAAATGTATTACATAAAGGGTGCATAAATAGTTACAAAGGTTATATCCTCTTGTTGAATTGCTCCCTTCATCATTATGTAGTGACCTTCTTTGTCCCTTACTACAGCCTTTGTTTTAGAGACTATTTTGTCAGATATAATTATTGCTACCCCAGCTTTTTTTTTATTTTATATCAGCATGAAATATTTTTCCCATCCCTCCACTTTTAGTCTATGTATCATTTATTCTGATGTGAGTCTCTTGTAAGAAGCATATATATGGGTCTTGTTTTCTTATCCATGCAACTACCCTGTGTCTTTTTTTTTTATTTTTTTTGTATTTTTCTGAAGTTGGAAATGGGAAGGCTGTCAGACAGACTCCTGCATGCACCCGACCAGGATCCACCTGGCATGCCCACCAGGGGTGATGCTCTGCCCATCTGGGGCATTGCTCTGTTGTGACCAGAGCCATTCTAGTGCCTGAGGCAGAGGCCATGGAGCCATCCTCAGCACCTGGGCCAACTTTGCTCCAATGGAACCTCGGTTGTGGGAGGGGAAAAGAGAGATAGAGAGGAAGGAGAGGGGGAGGGGTGGAGAAGCAGATGGGTGCTTCTCCTGTGTGCCCTGGCCGGGAATCTAACCTGGGACTCCTGCACGCCAGGCTGACGCTCTACCACTGAGCCAACCAGCCAGGGCCCCTGTGTCTTTTGTTTGGAGTATTTAATACTTTTACTTTTAAGGTTATTATTGATATGTACTTCTTTATTGCCATTTTATTCTTTAAAACTACAGTACCCTTTCTCTCTACTTTTTTTTCCCAAAATTAGAAGCGGGAGACAGTCAGACATACTCCCACATGCGCCGACCGGGTTCAACCAGACATGCACACCAGGGGGTGATGCTCTGCTTATTTGAGGTGTTGTTCCATTGTAGCCAAAGCCATTCTAGCACCTGAGGTGGAGGCCATGGAGCTGTTCCAAGCTCCAGGGCCAAATTTGATCCAATGGAGTGTTGGTTGTGAGAGGGGAAGAGAAAAATAGAAAGGAAAGAGAGGGGGAAGGGTGGAGAAACAGTTGGGTGCTTCTCATGTGTGCTCTGACTGGGAATCAAACCTGGGACTTCCACATGCCAGGCCAATGTTCTACCACTGAGCCTACTGGCCAGGGCCTCTCTATTTTTTTTCTTTACTCTTTTTATAGCAAGCCCTTTAACATTTCTTGCAGTGCTAGTTTGCTTGTAATGAACTCCTTGAGCCGTATTTTGCCTGGGAAGCTCTTTTTTTCTCTTTCAATTTTAAATAATAGCTTTGCTGGATAGAGTAATCTTGGTTGTAGGTTCTTGTTTTGCATCACTTTGAATATTTCTTGTGATACAATCTGGCCTGAAGTGTTTCTGTTGAGAAGTCAGATGTCATCCTTATGGGGGCTCCTCTGTAGGTAATTGACTGCTTTTCTCTTGCAGCTGTTGGTATTCTTTCTTTGTCTCTTAACTTTGGCATTTTAATTATGATGTATCTTGGTGTGGGCCTTTTTGGGTTCTTCTTTAATGGGACTCTGTGCTTTTTGAACTTGTCTGAATTTTTTCTTCATTAGTTTATGGAAACTTCAACTATGATTTCTTCAAATAAGTTCTCTTTCCCTTGTTCTTTCTCTTCTCCTTCAGGAACTTATATAATGTGTATGTTGTTTCTCTTTATGTTGACACAAAGGTCTCTTAGAGTTTCCTCAGCCTTTTTGAGCCTCTTTTTTTGCTGCTTTGGTTCTGTGCTTACATTTTTCTTGTCCTCTAAGTTGCTGATTCAATCCTGCACTTCAGCCTACTGTTGATTCCTTCTAGTTCAGTCTTCACCTCTGCTTTGGATTTCTGATTTTTGACTAGTTCTTTTTTATGATTTCAATGTCAATTTTTATGCTCTCTATAGCTTTATGTTCTCATTGTGATCCTCCATTGTTGCTCTATGATCCTTGAGCATCCTAATAACATTTATTTTAAACTCTGCACTTGGAAGTTTGCTTTATTTCCATTTCGTTTAGTTCTTTTTCTGGAAATATCTCTTATTGATTCATTTGATTCATATTTTTTTGTCTGTCCATTTTGTCTGTGTATTAGGTAGCTCATTTGTTGTGACATCTTTATGAGGAAGATGGATTTAATGGTGTTGATCTCTGGACCACCTGAATTCCTTGCTCTAGGAATGCTTTTTAAGGGTTATATTTACCCTTCTGTTGTATATGAGCATTGAATAGAGTTAGTCCTTTCATGAGTGGGGTTATCCCTTTAGGCTGACAGGCGCTAAGGGCTAACCTTGATCACATGTATTAGATGCTGTGCAGTGTCTGTTCTTGGGTGTATTTATTCTCTGCAGTGTCTGGTGCCTGCTGAAATCCTCTTTTGGGTATGACATTTGTGTAGCCACCTGACTCCACCATTGGTGTGGACTGCAACCCACTACTGGTTGTGTTGGTTCTGGTCTTTTTCGGTTGGCATCAGCAGATGTTTGTAAACCACCATGGGCTACCTGTCTGAAGCCACTGCTCTGTTCGCTGTTTATGCCTGTATTTTCTGTGCCTGAGTAGTGTGTGAGGGGCCAAGCTGTGTATAAGGATCAGTTTTTCTCCTGCTTAGAGTTGGCACCAGCTTCCTAAAAGGACCCAAGCTCTGTAAGAATTATCTGACATACCCCGTTTCCTGGTTGACTTCTCAGAACAGCCCAGTCTCCATAGGATGGGGCAGGAGATATTCCTCAGATTGGGGCTGTTGTTTTCCCCAGGCTGATGCCTCAAGAAGGGACTTCTCTACCTAAGAAAGATGGTGACTGCAGTATTGGAGAATGACTCAGCAGACAGGTTTTGATGGCTATCTCCCATAGTGTCTTTTCTTGGGCCACCAACTTCACACTCTTCTCACACACTTCTTGTCCTATCACCTCTCCCTCTGTAGGAACCCTGAGTAAGTGGCTATGAACAAGATTCTTTTCCCTGGCCCTTTAAGAAGGAGCATGCATCTCTAAAAACTCATGTCTCTTTCTTGCAGACAAAAACCTTGCCTCTTTTCACCATCAAGTGTTATTTGGGCAACTTTTCTAGGCTCTGGGGCTCTAGGCTGGGGAACCCAGTCTGGTGTTGAGGACCCTCACCTCTCAAAGAAAACCTCTCTACAGATGATAGTCCCTCCAGAGCCTTAGCCCCACTAGCTCCTGGGAGCAGGTCAACCATTTTCGTGTCTTAGCCCTTCCTACCAATCTCAGTGTAGCTTCTTCTATGATTCCTTGGTTAGGTATATCTGCATACTCTGTTGTCATTTTGGAATCTTGAAATTCTTAATGAAAGTTTGAGAAAAATCTCTCTTTTTTATTTATCAAAAATGTGAATTCATCTACCATTCATCTGTCCTTTCTAAGCAGTCAACTGAGTAGTTCGCAATAGTTAGTCTTCCTTTCTAGAATATGACAGACATTCCAATTACTTTCTTCTTTCAGAATGTTAATGACTGGTGAAATAAGACTCAGTGAAATAGTCTGGCCATCCATATAAAATTCTCCTTTCCACAATATATTATGAAAGATAGACAGGATTTCTTCTGTTTAAAACATATATGATATTTACCTATAAGGATCTGAGGGTTATATAAAGGAAAAAAAACCAAAAGCCAACTACATCTTTTATTACTTAAATGGAAGAAGTTAAATTAGAATATTAAGAAAAATACATAAATTATTATACTCTTAAAGAATGCATAATCAGAGTTAATACTAAAAATCAGCAACAACTGAATCTAGGCTTTTGACTATGTCTTCTATTATGAAGGGAAAAATAACTTTCAGATATTTCTTAGTTTCTCATTCAATATAAATATGAATTTGGAAGTTGAATGTAAAAGCATTTCTATTTTATAGAAAAAGAAGGAGGCACAAGGAAATTATTTATCAGATTGAAGCTTCACATTAAGTTGCTCTGTGCTGGAAAGAAGCTTCTTAATTTCCCAACATCATGCAAATTAATGAATATGAAGCAAAAAGCTAAAATTTGCAGGTTTTTATACTAATAGCTTCAAGATTGAGAGCTGAGATATGATTATATATTTTATATAAAAACCAAATTGCTGCCTGACCTATGGTGGCACAGTGGATAATGCATTGATCTGGAACACTGAGGTCGCTGGTTTGAATTCCTGGTATTGTCCAGTCAAGGCATATATGGGAAGCAACTTCTATGGGTAGATGCTTCTTTCTTACTCCCCCTTTCTCTCTCTCTCTTTCTCTCCCCTTCTTTTTAAAAATTAATAAAAAAAAAACAATTGCTGCCCTGCTCAGATGACTCAGTTGGTTGGAACATTATCCTGAAGCACAGAGGTGGCCAGTTCAATCTCCTGTCAGGACACACACACACAAGAACAGCGTGATGTTCCTGTTTCTTTCTACCTTTCTCCTCTCTCACTAATATCAATAAATTAAAAAAAATTTTTAAACAAATTGTTTTTTAAAAAGTATCTCACAAGCTACCAGCCAACAAATACTGTTATATAAGTGAGCAATTTCTCTCAAACTAGTAATTGCCCTACTTATAAATAATACAGGTAAATGCAGAAATCAACCAAATTTACTTTTTCTAGAAAAGGCATTTACCAATCTTTCAAGCTGAAGGAGGAAGACAGGCTGCCAGATCGCTTTTTTAACAGGAATCTTCTATCTACACAATCTAGATAGAAAAGAGTGGAAATGAAATAATCATGTTATCTTAGTTATCATCAGTGTTGTATAAACTCAGTCTAGCCCTTGATCTATTTTATGTTGGGCAAATTGAAATGAATATAAAATAATTAAATAATAGTATTAAAATAATACCCTAAACTATATGATAATATGAACTCACTCTCAGGTCTGTTTCTGGTCTCCTGAATTCAGTGCAACCTGCCCACACAACAATAGACATGGGATTCTTACTGGAACCACATCTGAGACTGACTGATACGTTAAGATCTTACCAGTGTGAAGTTCGATACTACTGATGATCATCATGAGTCCTGGCAGGAAATGAATAACAACACTGCCTGAGATCTGCTAACCTCTGGGTATCAGTCATCACGCATAAGTAAAATGAAGAGACTCAACTATAAGGCACCTGGAAATTTTTTAAAAGATTTTATTTATTCATTTTAAAGAACAGAGAAAGAGAGAAGGGAGAGAGAAAGGGAGGAGGAGCAGGAAGAATCAACTTCCATACATGCCTTGACCATGCAAGCCCAGGGTATCAAACCGGTGACTTCAGTCAGTGTTTCAGGTCCATGCTTTATCTACTGCACTACCACAGGCCAGGTGGCACCTGGAAATTTTGTGGACAATGTGAACAGATTAGTATCACTGCTGTAATTTTTTTGGATTATTCAAATTATAGAAATATTAATAAAATTAGCCTGCCTCCTCAAATTCCCAATGGCTCATGTGTGATAATTAAGAACATTGATGGGAGTATAAATAGGAACAGAAAAGGAGAGGACAGGAAGTGAGAGGAATGAAAAGTGACAATGAAAGAAATTTGGCATGATTAGATTATTAGATTAGTTTATTCCTTTTAATGAAGTGGTTGCATCTAGTCGTACTTAATTTCTCATTCCTTTGCTGCAACTGAGGGACTTAATCCTCCTTTGTATCACACATATGTGATTCTTCCCTCAGGAAGCATTTGGGTGATCACCTTAAATAAAAATTTCAGACACATTCCTAGATTCTATCATGGGAAATAAATGAGTAAGAAAAATGATTATTCTTGGAATGCAATAGTTGTGTTACCTATTACTTGATTCCACAGGTTAATTAATCAAAACAATCAGCATTCATTCATGTTAGGGATATTTTAACAGTATTTTTACCCCATCTATGGGTTTACTTTAAATACCTGGGTATATAATTTGCAGCTTCATTTAAATAACTTATTCTATAATATACTGTGCCAATACATAGCTTAAGTAGAAAAAAAGTATCTGTTAATAAGAATAGCAACAACCATATATTTAGCATTTATTATGTATAAGTTCTGTGTACATGTATTATTCATTCAGTCAACAAATACTGGGGGTTTAATGATGCAGTCTTTTTTTTTTTAACTATGACAATAATAATTACACTGAGGTAAAAAATTTTATTCTAAGAGTCTTGAAAAAAGAGCTGCCACCTCTAACAGTCTCCAAAACTCAGTTGGAAACAAATTAATATTTTCTCAGAATTCCTTTCTCTTTCTCTCAATCTTACTTTCTGTATATCCATTTGAAAAATAGAGAAAATAAAAGACAATTAAAATTTGAAAATGATTTTCTTATATTCTTTAATATAGTAATCTAGATGAGACCTAGATTACAAAGAATACCCTGGGAAATAACAATTGATTTTTTAAAAATTCCAAATATCATATAAAATTTTATAATGGCTCATTTTAAGTTATTTAAAGAGAACTCAAGATAGGATGCTCTGATCCAATTTTCTTGAGTTTGAAAATGCCTTACTTTTGTTTTCTCTCCATTTTCAAATATCACTCATCCCATCCTTTGTTTTCTTCCTTTCTCTGTATCCTATCTCCTTGTTCTCCATGCTACATTTTTTCCACCACACCCATCTTGCTCTCTCTGTCTGATTTAAAAAATATTTAGAATTTTCTCATGGATAAACATACCAAAAACAAAATAAGTTTTTAAAAATGTATCATAAATGTATTCAGTGAAAATACAAATCAATAGTAACTAGTAATACCTCGAAATATATACTTAGAAAAATAAAAATCTTTCTATTAAATTTTATTTGTTCAAAACAGGTCCAGATCATACACAAAAAGCAAATGAATACACTTAAAAACACACACATCAAACATTTATCTCACAGTTTCTTGGGTCAGAAAATCAGAAATGTTTTAGCTGATGTGCTTAGCATGTAGTCTCTCATGTGGTAACAGTCAAGATGTCAGAGAGAACTCCAGTCATGTGAAGGCTTGATTGAGGTTGAAGTATCCATTATTTAAAAAGCTGACTCACAGGTCAGGCAACTGATGTTAGCTGAAGTCAGGAGTTCCCAGTTTCTCTCCACACTGGCCCTTTTATAGGTATTTGATCACATGGTGACTGGATTGGCACAGAATGAACAATTCATGATGTTTGGTCTAGATACTGTATTGTATCCATAGCATTAATTAATAAAAGCATGCCCCAAATCTAGAAAGTAGAGATGTAATGCAATAAAAGTCAGAGTGTGAGAAAATTTTTTATAATTGGGCTATGCCATATAGCTCATTGTGTCCTCTAAAAACAGAATATCAAATTTATACCATATTCATAGAAATCAATACAATACCACATCAGCAAGTTTGAAATATGAGGGCGAGTAATTGATTCAAATTAGTGAAAACGGAAAAATTATGTTGTGTACTAAATTTTGTGCTTCTCTACTCCTCAATCTATTGTACCACAGAACGTGACTCTATTTGATTATACAACCTTTAAAGAGTAGTGCAGATAAAATGAGGTAATGTAGGTGTATCCTAATCCAACATGACTGGTGTCCTTATGAAGAAAGAGATTAGGACAGGCTGTGTGCACACCCAGAGCAAAAAGACATCATGAACAAATGCAAAGGGAGAAGCTTCAGAATGATCACAAACATTCTGGCACTTTGATCTTGGATTCTAACATTAAACTTGTGGAAAAAATTATCTTATTTAGGCCCCACAGTTTGTGATGAATAAATTATGATTGAGAACATCAAGTGGAACTGGAGAAAAAAAATTAAAATAACAAATATCTATTGGAGTGTGCTTTTCATTTATTTATTTGTTTCATGATATATTACTTTAGTCCTGAGTTCAACTTTTTTTTTTAAAGAGAAAGACAGAGACACAGGAAGGGAGAGAAATGGGAGAGATGAGAAGCATCAATTCATAAATTCATAGTTGTGGCATCTTAGTTGTTCATTAATTACTTTTTCATATACAGCTAGTGCTCGACTTATGACCATGATTGGTTCCAACAGACCAGTTGTAATACGATTTGGTCGTAAGTTGAGTAGGCTATATGTACAGTACTGTGAAATGATGTTATAAAAACCTTAAGTCATATTTAATCATAATTTTCTTTGTTCATTTTATGCCATTTGTATCATCTCTACAACATTTTGTTTCTTATTTTTATATTTGTCAGGTTTAAGTAAAACACTGCATTACCAGTAAAACTGGTTTAATATTTGCAAAACATACAAAATTACAAAATACAGGTGCATACAAAAATACAAAACACAGGTGTAAAAAATACCATAGGAAACATTTTCCCAATTGCAAAACATATCAAAATATATAAACATGTACAAAACATTTTATTGACTGCTGGTGCTTGGCTGCGGATCGTTGATGTCGTCATCTGAGGCAGCAGTTGGGATTACCGGAGATGGTTTTTCATAAACATGGTGAGCTTTGTCTGAATTGTATGTTTCTTTTTTTCTTCATAAATTTTACGATATGAACAAAACACATCGTGCACCATTCGTTCAGTCCTCGCAAATCATTCGATGTTTGGGTCCATTGCTTCAAAATGTATAAGAAGTTTATTCAGTAAAGATAAACCTTCTGATAATCCCTTACTGGTGAACTTTCTTTCTGGCTTCTCCTCCTCTTTCTCTGCTTCTCTTCTTTCTTCTTCCGCACTCACTGCTTCTCCAGTCACTCGAATACTATGCTTTTGGAATATTTTCTTGAATCTCTGGAACCAGCCAGTGCTTGCTACAAATTCTTGACTGTAATTTTCTCCAGCACGCTCTTTCAGAGTCTGAAATAGACTTCTCGCCTTCATCTGCACAGTAAAAAGACTTAATGCTGTCCGTTTTTGAATTTTATCTTCCAACCAAATATATAGCAATTTCTCCATTTCGTGGATGGACCCGCTTCGTTGCTTTGTTATAACTGTTGATCGCATGGGTGCAAAACCTTTCACAGTTTCACAAATTCTTTCTTTATCTTTCAAAATCATTGACACAGTTGAGTGTGATAACTTTGTATCACGTGCGATCACATTCACTTTTTTTCCTCCTTCATAATGCTTAATTACCTTCATTTTTGTGTTGAGATCAATGGCTTTTCTTTTCTTCTTGGCAGGCTGAGGCATAGACAAAGACAATTTCCTCTTGGTAGACATCTTGGGAGGGGTTTGATGAAAAATATCCAAGACACAAAACACAAATTGCTGTACCGAGTCTGGGATAACAGTTGAAATGGTGCATGTGGTGATGGTAGTGCTGCTGGAAGCTGGTCTGCACTGTCCTACACCCAGCTGGGCAACACTTGCGCTGCCAGACATGGAGAAGTCATGGCTAGCAATTGTGGTCGTAAAGTCGAATGGTAGTAAGTTGCATAGGTCGTAAGTTGATCAATAGCTGTATGCCTTGTTGGGGAGGTCTGGCTGAACCAGTGACCCCTTGCTTAAGCCAGTGACCTTGGGCTTAGCCAGCAACCTTTGGTCTCAAGCCAGTGACCATGGGGTCATGTCTATTGAACCCATGCTCAATCCAACAACTCCACATTTGTCAGCCCACACTTAAGCCAGATGAGCCTGTGTTCAAGTCAGTGACCTCAGAATTTTAACCCTGGGTCCTCAGCATCCCAGGATGATACTCTATCTACCGTGCCACTACCTGGTCAGGCTGCATTCAACTTTTAAAAGAATAGAGCCAAGATATATGATGGTTGAGAATCATAGCAAGTATAAAAAACATCAATTCTTTCTTAAACTTCTCTAAATGATAGCCTCTCATATGTTGTGCAACTTGAAGGCAAGTATGACCCAATGCATATAGGATATATATATGAATAACTAAGTAGTTTAATGTGAGGTGTCATTGACTTCATTTATCAAATATGCACACACATATACACGCTCACAAACTTGTGCACATAATGGTGGTGAAAGACTGTTTCTGCTACTCTCAACTAAAATATATTGTTGAGGTTTATTTTCCTGCTTGATATCTTTCTCCGTTCCTCAATAATGTGACATTATTAGATACTATTAAAGTATCTCTTTGATATTCAGGGCCTCTTTTTCCATACTTCCATCCTTCCTGGAGAATTCATATAATAATATTTTTTATTTGTACTCTTCTTTATATACAGATATGTTCTATTCCCAAAAGTCTCCTTCTCAAAATCCAGAAAGTTTTTAAAATTAATGGAGTGCAACTTATATCAAATTTCCCAGGAAATATGAAGAAAATTCTCAAGGTGGGAGCCTACCCTAGAAAATTCATTAATTTTAAAAAATTACTTTGAAATTGGTCATATTGTAAAGCAGAGAAATTTTATAAAATAAAATGTCAGAAAAGTACTCATCGATGCAGGCTGCCTAATTAGTTTTCTGTTTAGTTAAAATTAACAGTGCTTCCAGACTCCTTTTGTCTCAATTTATTATTATTATTATTTTTAATTTTAATTTATTGTTTACATAGATTCCAGTGTTCCCCCAAATGCATTCCCCTCCCCCATGTTTCCCACAACACCCCCCTTCCCTCCTTCCCCACAACATCCTCCCCCCTTCCCTCCAGGATCAGTTTATTATTATCACCATCATTTCCTTTATAACATTTTGAGATTGGAACTGTGAATGTCAATGCATTACCTTGTAGTAGAGTTATGTTTTTTGAATCCTCATCAAAAAGAGGTAGTTATAATTTATGCCCCTATATTTTTTGTCTAGATATTAAAATTTTTCACTATTTTTTTACATTTCCATTACAATGATTTTAGAATTTAACAGTCAGGAACCAAGGAAACTCTCCAAAACAATGAAAAACAAATGTTTTGTAATAAAGAAATAATCAGTAAAAAAAATTTGAAAAAATGACAAACTAAATTCTATATGTGAATATGCCATATGCAATTACCATTCTATATGTAAAAATTCTATAAATTCTCTTTGCTTCAGTAACAAAAACTGAGTGCCAGTGGCATTTTCTACTTCTTTCCCTAATTTCTCCTTCCACTTTAATCCTTAGAAATAAGTAAGTACTATGACATATTTTCCTCCTATATTAAAATTTATACTTGGAAAAAAATAGTAAACCCTACCAGTACTACAAAATCAATTTATAAATTCAATATCAATTACTTTATTTTATACTAAAAGTATACCTTTAAACCTTTAAAAATATATAATAATATACCAAAAAAATCTACCACCAAGACATTTTAAAAAGTTATGGTACCACAAAATAAAGAAATACATACTTTTGAAGAAATCATATGGCTCTTCTCCTATTGGAAAAGCACAGTTCCCAAGCAATAGCCTTGATTTTCTAAGAGATTGAATGTTTGTTACCTAAAAATATATAAAATCATAAGAAATATTTGTTTCCTCAGTTTGTATTTTTTCTTAAATTACAAATAGATTATTTCCCTTCTCTAAGCAGTAATTAACCCCATACCAAGCAAATGAAGTTTGGAAACATCTCTGTGGCCAAATTCCTATAGGCACAGACATAAACACTAACACTACATATAGGCATCTCAGATACTCATATTTGATTATTTTAGAGTTTCAAGCAATACTGAAATTTTGTACAGTTCAACACCTCTAATTAGAATATGTAAAACTAATTCAAACTGTATTTTGTAAGAGTAAGAAAAATTCAAAGTAATTTTTTTTTTCTTTTGTATTTTTCTGAAGCTGGAAACGGGGAGAGACAGACAGACTCCTGCATGTGCCCAACCGGGATCCACCCAGCACGCCCACCAGGGACAACGCTCTGCCCACCAGGGGGCGATACTCTGCCCCTCCAGGGTGTGGCTCTGTTGCGACCAGAGCCACTCTAGCGCCTGGGGCAGAGGCCAAGAAGCCATCCCCAGCGCCCGAGCCATCTTTGCTCCAATGGAGCCTCGGCTGCAGGAGGGGAAGAGAGAGACAGAGAGGAAGGAGAGGGGGAGGGGTGGAGAAGCAGATGGGCGCTTCTCCTGTGTGCCCTGGCCGGGAATCGAACCCAGGACTTCTGCATGCCAGGCCGACACTCTACCACTGAGAATAATTTTTAAAGAATAAAATATAATGAACATTCTAAAATAGTATTTGGTAAAATATGCTTAAGTGAAAGGAAAATAAGTTCTCTACAGAGGTGACTAGGGAAAAGGAAAGAGTACAAGAGGGGAAGAAATATCAATCTGGACCTAGCTTCACACCTACACAACTAAAAACACTAGCTGGCTCCTGATAATCAAAAGTAAATGGGATGGTCATAGATCATCTGCAATGACTTTGTGCCTCCCTGGAATCACTTCATAAAAATACCCATATGATATTTAGATGTGCTGCATTGGAAGGATGCAGGTCAAAGACCAATGTGTATTAAGACATTTATGTATTAATCCAAACACCACTTGTCTCTGTTTCCATCCTTCATTTTACAACTGGCCAATCTCCTTTATCCTGAAATGTTTCCAGAATTAAAATACTGTAATATGAGTTTTTTTCTAACAAAAGCAATAACAATACACTCCTTTTTGTTTTGTGTGTTTGCTTGTTTGTTTCTTGGAATTTACAGAACATTTGAATCAGTAGTAGTCTCTGTGCTAAATGGTGAGTAGAACTTTAACATAAGTCTCCATGGCTCCAGGGCCCATGTACACAGTCATTATATAAAAAAAAGTCTCCCTGAGAAGTAAAAAGAAAAGCAATTTTGACCACTTGGTTGTGTGACCTAGAACCTGAATTGTATCTTATGTGAACCAGAATTATTAATAAGAGGGTTATGGTATGGATTAAATGGGTTGATATATGTGGAGTCCCTGAAATGGGGCTTGGCAAATTTTAAGTGTTCTGCATGTGTTAGATATTATTCTTACTACTTTATGAAATGATGAATACATACTCTGCAGTGAAATAGTCCTATTGAAACCGCAGAAATAGTGGAAAAAATTTACAGTGCAACATTTCACAGGTATTTCTCACCTGGAACATAAACATTGCCAAAACAAATGAAAAAAAATTTGACAAATTGAGTCACAATTCTACTCTGTGCTCAGATAGTCATCATTCTGGAGATTTATTTTCATAATCCAGGTGAGAAATAACTACAACAGGGACTACTAGGGTGTGAGAGTGAAATAGGAGGGAAAGACAAATAGATAATCTAGAGATTTATTTAAGAACTAGAAATTATAGGGTTCCGTGATTGTTGGAAAGCTAGAAGGTAAAAACCAGATCTATTACATTAGACGGGACGCTGCTCAGTGCGTAACTGAAAGATTCATATTGAACCAAGTAGAAATTTAAGGAGTGACTAGAAAACTCCACATTCCATTAAACACCTCTGATATTTCTAGAACACATGTATTGGAATATAGTAGCATTTTAAAGTATGAGGAACATTTAAGTAAAACAAAAATAATAGTTATGCTTTGGGCCATTTGGTTGAACATTTGCATTTACTTTAGTAACTTTAGAATTTTACAGTAATTTATACTTTTAAGTTTGGTGCAGTGGTCTGAATTGAGATGTTTTATTCAACATTTGAAAAACTCATTTACTTAATCATTTCTGGAGTAGAGTATTTCAACAATTTATTGCTCTTATTCACATAAAAGCCATTTCTTTTCACTTAGCGTCTGTGCTGCTATCTCATCCCTAAGGTCTGCACATTCACGCACAGGAGAACACTTTTAAATGAGGCACCGCATCTGATGTGTGTTTCAGAACATTCACATACCTACAGCGCAGCGGTAAATCAGAGGTTCCCTATTGTAAGCATTAGGGAAAGCTATAAAAAAAAAATGAAATGGTGCTTAAAAGGAGAACTCTAATAGAATACCCATATAAAATCTAGGCAATAATTATATAAGGCTTCTTATGATCAGATAGTCCAAGTAGCTGAAGAAATTTGCTGATGCAGAGCACACAGGAAGCTGTCCTCAGGGAGTGAGGGAAAGTGGTTGGAGATGTATATGAGAAAACCTCCTCTTTCTCCTCTGTTCTCACACTATTACCACCTTCACTTTACTTCTGACACCAAAGGCGTGGGTTTTTCATACGCCAAGAAATTCTACAACACCAGCTAAATGTTCTGCAATTCGATTCAATTCTGAGGTTGTCTGTCTGGAGTTAGCATCAGATCCCCCAGGGTAAGGGCTCAGTCCCCTCAGACTGCTGCCACTTCGATCTTCAATCACAAGTCCAAGTTATCACTGTACTTCTGACAGATTAGAAATCATGTTTTCCGAGAGCCCTTCCTTGGGTTTGATAATTTGTTAGGATGGCTCACAAAACTCAGGGAAAAAAATTACTTATGCTTACCTGTTCATTATAAAGGATACAATAAAGAATACAGATGAAAGGCCTTAATCATTGTAAAAAAAATAGAGGACTGGATAGAGAAGATGTGGCACATATACACTATGGTATACTACTCAACCATAAGAAATGATGACATCGGATCATTTACAACAAAATGGTGGGATCTTAATAACATTATACAGAGTGAAATAGGTAAATCGGAAAAAAACAAGAACTGCATAATTCCATACATTGGTGGGACATAAAGGCGAGACCAAGAGACATGGACAAGAGTGTGGTGGTGATGGGGGGGGGGAGGGAAGGAGGGAGAGGGGGAGGGGGAGAGGGAGGGGCACAAAGAAAACTAGATAGAAGGTGACAGAGGACATTCTGACTTTGGGTGATGGGTATGCAACATAACTGAATGACAAGATAACCTGGACATGTTTTCTTTAAATATATGTATCCTGATTTATTGATGTCACCCCATTAAAATTAATAAAAATTTATTTATAAAAAAATAAATAAATAAAAAGAATACAGATGAACGCTAGATGAAGAGATTTATAAGGTGAGGTCTAGAAGGATCCCAAACTCAGGAACTTCTGTCCTCATTCAGTTGGCATGTGACACCTCATGCCAGGTGGATGTGTTCATCAACCTGGAAGCTCCCTGAACCCCATACGTCAGGGATTTGTATGGAAGATTTATCACATAGGCAGGATGCATTATTAACTCAGTCTCCTCCTCTTCTCCTTTCTCAGGAGAATGGGGGTGGGGCTGAAAGTTCCAAGCTTCTTATAATGGCTTGATCTTTCTGGGGACCAGCCCCTATCCAAGAACCCACTAAGAGTCACTTCATTAGGACAAAAAACTGTTCCTACCCTTCAGGAAAGGTATTCAGGGCCTCTGTTAAGACACTTCTTTCATTCAGGAAATTTTAAAGGAGCTCTGTGGCAGGAATTGAAGGCAGAGACTAATATATATATATATATCAATATATATATATATATTTTCTATTATTACATATGAAGGCACTGATGACTATGGCACTGCCTCTCATAATTGAGGTAATCATTAAAGGAAACAACTGCAAGCTACAAAAGTGAAAAGAAAACAATCTGTTTTATTAGAGTCAAATATGACAGAAAAATATGTTGTAGGTTGCTCACCACTCATTCTAGTGTACCCATAGAGACACATGGAGTACCCATAGAGTCACTAGAAATGTGACTCATTCACATCTTTAGATGCATATGTGCATCTCTTCACACCGTTCCTCTAGGCAGTCTTCTGTGAGCCTTGACAATGAGCTAAAAAGCTCTTGTCATACGATCCCACTGCAGCACACTAGATATACTAGATATACTTTCTTTGTTGTCACACAATAAAAATATTGGTCACTTGATATTGTAGTTATTTATTTTTCTCTCATTTTCACTAAAATGAACTCCCTTAAGGTGCAGGATCTTTTCCCCTATGGCAGCGGTTCTCAACCTGTGGGTCGCAACTCCGGCGGGTGTCGAACGACCAAAACACAGGGGTCGCCTAAAGCCATGGGGAATACATATTTTTTATTTTATTTAAAAATGTATTGTATAATAAATATGTATTTTCCGATGGCTTTAGGCGACCGCTGTGTTTTGGTTGGGGTTGCGACCCACAGGTTGAGAACCGCTGCCCTACGGCTTTATCTCCAACATGTGACATACGATCTGATTATTTATTGACCATTCAGTAAGTATGTGTCAATTTGAGGTAAAGAAAGATTTCTACCTCCCTTAGAAGATATTCCCATTTATTCTCACGGGCAGTCTAAATTCTCTTTCATTGCTTCCAGCCCCAGTGAGATTTTGGAGAAGCTCACCAGGCTTAGAGATTTAGTTCTCCTCCAGTCTCTTCCAGTTAGATACACAAATCATGAGTAACAAATTTTCCAGAACAGACACCAGTTCAAGGAAGTTAATTACTTCTATAAATCGAATTTCAATCTGTCAATTACAGCATCCTTCAAAAGTGACCAAAGGCATTTTCATCAACGTTGGTATCAGTTACACTACACATGCCTGCACACACACACACACATTCATCCTTCAGTTTGAGAGACTATGGAGGGACTTCAAAGAATGATCAACTCAGCAAATGAATTTACAGGCGTTGATTTGTGAAATAGGCTTCACTCACAAACAACTCTGTGTGGTGCTTACATTCTTCAGTGTAATAAAAGCAATATTATCTCATTCAACAAAGGTTAATAATTCTATTGAGCAACACAGAAAAGCAACATGCTTTTGTAATGAGATTCAATATATATGACCTATGTAAACTGTATGCTTTATAATCCATTATTAATCCTAGGATCATCATGGTCTAGCACGATGCCTGGTTCATTGTGGATTATAATTTATTGAATTGCTCTTATGGGCCAAGCAGTATACTATTTATCTAATCAGCTCTAAGCTTTATATTAATATCCTCTCTCACAGATGAGAAAACTGAGATTAAGTGATCTTAGGCTACTTTGCCTGTAAGATATAACTACTAAATAATAGAGCTAGAATTTGAGTCTAGGTTTGTCTAACTTTGAGTATTTTTCAAGACAACACATAACCCTTTTGATTTTCAATAAATGTTTTGAGAATCAGTGAGTTAATCTGAAAAATATGTATATATAACAAAAAATGAAGTAAAAGCTCATGTTTAAAATGTATGGACTTCTCAAGGCTCAGCCAAAAACTAAGAACCATGTGATTTCACTCATACATGGGAAATAAAACTGAAACTCATAAACATAGATAACGGTATGTTGGTTACCAGAAAGAAGGAGTTAGAACAGGTAATAAAGAGAATAAAATATAGGGTGACAGAATGTAATTTGATTTTTGGTGGAAGGCATACAGTGCAAAATACAGATCAGGCATCATAGAAATGTATACTTAAAACCTAAATAATCTTATTAGCTAAAGTTACCCAAATAACTTTTGAATTTAATAAAATAAAAACCATTTTAAAATATACGGTGTTGTGGCTAAATTTCTTCTTTCTTTCTTTTTTAAATTTTTGACTCTTAGTTTGGTAAATATTTGATATTTTTTATTGCTACTTGTTTTATGTATCTAACTCTAAATTTAGTGACATGCCATTTAAAGATTTGTCTTTTCTTGTGCCTTTTTATTTTATCCTGTTCTTTTAAAGAGATTCCTGCTATTACTCTTTAAACTATATTTGTTGACTATCTTACGTCAAGGTTAACTTAGTGGAATTTTAAAAATAAACCAACCTTGGAAACATAGTTTTAAAAAGTACGTTACATTGTTCTAATGAAATAATTTTATTTACAAGCTGAACATTTGGGGATTAAAATCCATGTCTTTAAATGACACATTTGTAACCTCCCATCTTTTTTTCATTGCACATTAATACAACACTTGTAAATGTCTGAACCAATCAGGAAAGATTATCTAAACTGTTTCTGAAAGGTCTCTTTGAACTGCCTCAATGCTAAATTTTATTGTCATTGCATAATACTATATAAAAAATCCTCTTGGAGGTATTTTTATTTCTTAATTCAATAAAGAAGACAAATAGTCTGTCTAATAATAATTGCAAAGGAAGGAACTGGAATACAGACAAATTGGGTGCCTCAATTTTGGACACAGACACATTAAGTGCTAAATCCAATAATCAAATATTGAAAATCTGATTCCAAACTCCACACTTCCTATTGTTATGATAGTTCACTCATTAAAGAAGTGTCAAAGATCTAGAAAGGCAGATGCTTGATCTTATAGACCCTTATAAACATGTTCTAAATGACTATTATTGTAAAATGATTGTTAGAATATTGACCTAAAAGCATGTTGTTCCTTTAAACAGTAAAAAGGAGATTGTGGATTTGTTCAAATAAATGTATATTTTCTAACAAAGTTTACTTTTTAACCACATTACTATTAAATTAAAATTAATAATCTTTCAAAATAAAAAAATAAGTGTAAAATAGATGGGTAATCAATTCACAAAATTATTGATTAAAAATCATGAAATGTTTAGTGGGGTAAATGGTAGATTTTAAGAAAAAAACACATGAATTTATAATTTTGCAAATGTGAAAACATCTTATAGGTATAAACCATTAATAATAGTAGATACAAAATCCATAAAATCTTAGTTCAAAGATATTGGTGCAATACAATCTAGTGTAGTGGGTAAGTAAGGATAAACTTAGACATTATATGAGCTAAAATGGAGTAATCTTTATCTTTCATTCTTAAATGACTATTAATAGACTTTTTTTCAGTTAGCAATAGAAATGTGACCTGGTCATTTTTTAAATTGAGATAGAAACATACTTTTAAATATATTATCAAAATTAAAAAAAAAACACTTCTCAATTTATTTATCACAAAGAAAAAGAATATATATTTTTACTGTACCATGGTTCTGCCTCCTGTGGTGTAAAAATCAAAACTCAGAAAAATAAGTCAATACACAAAAAATAACTTTATTTTTTGTCACAAAGAATAGAATTAACTAAATAGTTAAGAATATTTTGAGTGTGTCTAAATCGGTGTTTCCCAACGTGGGGCCCACACCCCACAGGGGGGCAATTCGATAGTTAAGGGGGGCAATTTGAAAATGGACTGACATGACTTTAACTCTTTTGCCCTATGCCATTTAAATGCAGTGCTAGATATCGGTGCCAAATTTAACAAAAAATGCAATTTGTAAATAATTATTAAGTATAATTTCGTCTGACAAGACCAAAATATCAACTGGGTGATTGGCGTCGTCAAGTAAACTTCGTCCTGGGTCTGCCGTGGGGAACCCCGGACGTTTTAAAAACTCGCTAAACAATGCAGTTATTCTCACCTAATTGGCCCATCGCAACTTCTGTAGTGTTTCACATCATTCAGTTGGTGTTAATTTGAAATAAGTGTCAGTCAAAACTGTTGTAAAAGCTCGTTGATTTAATGAATATACATATATATATTGTATAGATATAATTGGTAAGTATTTGATTTTATTTTTATCAATATTAAACTCTTTATTAAGTACTTCTTGCATCGGGGCTAGAAAGCACTAATATTTTATAAATATTATTGGGACTATAATAGTGCATGCATGACAATTTTAATTTTAGAAGCATAACTTTCCAGAAAATTTTGTCAAGTGGAAAAAATATAGATACCTTTTGATTTGCGGTGGTAGTGTAGTAAATGTGTTATATACATTTAAATAAATATGAATTTTTAGTATACGTTTGCTCTATGTCACATTGAATATATTTTAACACATATTTTAATATTAGTTTTTAATTGATCTTATTTTTATTTCTTATAGCCCATAGTAAAATGAGTGGTGCAAGCAAGAAAAAAACTTGTCAATATTCGGAGGAATATTTAAAATTTGGGTTCATACCCGCTGTTCATGATGAGCGGATTCCTTTTTGTCTTTTATGCCAGCAATGCTTGACCAACGAATCAATAAAATGAGGTTGTCATGAGGCACATTTGAAGGCGAAACATAGTGCTCATATTAATTCAGATTTGAGTTACTTTAAAACTTTAAAGAAAAATTTTGAAAAAAGAACAACATTAAAGTCTCTATTTACTGCTCATACTTCAATTAATAATTGTGTTCTTGAGGCTAGTTATCAAATTTCTTTATTCATCGCTAAAACTGGAGAAAATCACACTATAGGAGAGGATTTAATAAAACCATCAATATCAGCATTTCTTAAAACGGTTCTTGAAAAAGATGACAAAGATGTATTGTAAAAGCTATGCCACTCAGTGACAATACTGTTAGCAGAAGAATAGACGAAATGAGTGAGGATATTGAAAAACAACTTATTGAAAAGCTGAAAACAAGAAAATTCTCCTTGCAAATGGATGAATCAACTTTGAGAGACAGTGAGGCAGTATTGATAACTTACGTAAGATATATTGATAAAGGACATTTTGCTGAAGAAATGTTGTTCTGTAAAAGATTAGAAAGCACCACTACCTCCAAAGATATATATAATAAGCTAAAAAACTACTTAGATGTCAATGATATACCAATGAAAAATATAACATCTTGTGCTGCAGATGGTGCTCCCAATATGATGGGCAAGAAAAATGGCTGCTTAAAATTGATGAAAGATGCGAATCCAGAAATGATTCTTGTGCATTGTGTTATTCATAGGGAAAACTTGGTAGCTAAAAACATCTCGCCTGTTCTGAATGAAGTATTACATACAGTAATAAAGTGTGTTAATGCTATTAAAGCTAGTGCCAAATGTGAGCGTCTTTTTAAGCTATTTTGTGAAGAACAAAATGAAGACCATGAGAGACTTTTACTTCATACTGAAGTAAGATCGCTATCTAAAGGAAACTGTTTGAAAACATTTATGAAACTGTTTGATAGTCTTAGTGATTTTTTTAAGCGACAAACCTGAAATGAAGTATCTGTTAACAATAGATGGTAAAGCATTTGTGAGTTATTTAGCTGACATCTTTGAAAAACTAAATATATTAAATAAGCAACTTCAAGGAACAAATAAAACTCTTGTCGATGCAAAAGCAAAGATATTTGGTTTCATTACCAATATTGAGTTATGTCAGAAACATATTAACAACAAAAACTTTAAACAGTTTCATTGTCTCCAAAAATGTGAAGTAACTGATACCGCTTTACTTGTTATTGTCAATCATTTGAATATTCTATCGGCTGATTTAAAAGAAAGATTTTCTGATTTAAAACAAATTGATTTCCCAACATGGATGATGCAGCCAATGTTAGTGGATTTGTCTGATATATCAAATATGCAGTATCAAGAAGAACTCGCAGAATTGCAAAATGATGAGTCAGTTAAAGCTTTATTTAATATCAAAGGAGCAATGGCATGGCTTTGTGAGGAAACAGAAATCAAATACCCAAATTCAACCAAATGTGCAAGAAAACTATTGCTACCGTTTCCATCTTCATTTTTAGCTGAATGTGGATTTAGTGCTGTAAATGATTTACTGGTAAAAAAAGAAATTGGCTGGATATAACACAATGTGGAGACTTGAGACTAAAGCTAACCAAATTGGAACCTAATATAAAATCTCTGTGCAGCAAGCATCAAGTGCAAGGATCACACTAAATTAAAATAATAAATTAATATAGAAAAATCTGTATTAAAATTATTTGGAATTTAAATTTCTGTTTTTCATTATATGTTTTGAAATTTTACTTACTGTGTTTTGTTAACAATTTCATAGTGATTTCTTCCTAGAACCTATCATTTATGTTTATTAAGTGAACAAAGCAATTTTAATGTTAAAAATTATGTATTTTACATAGGGAGAGACATAAAAATTTTAGAAATGTTAAGGTGGGGCATGGCACAAAAAAGGTTGGGAAACACTGGTGTTTCTCTGCAATTGTGGATACATCTAAATGATGGTGGAAAATTTATAATAGGCCTCAATGAGTAGTCACATTTAAAAATCAGATTGTGAGACCCTGACAGGTTCGCTCAGTGAGAGCATCATCCCAGTGTGTGGAAGTCCCGGGTTCAATTCCCGGCCATGGCACACAGGAGAAGTGCCTATCTGCTTCTCTACCTTTCCCTCTCTCCTTCCTCTCTGTCTCTCTCTTTCCCTCCTGTAGCCAAGGCTCCATTGGAGCAAAGTTGGCCAGGACACTGAGAATGGCTCCATGGCCTCTGCATCATGTGCTAGAATTACTTCGGATGCAATAGAGCAATGGCCTAGATGGGCAGAACATCGCTCCCTAGTGGGCATGCTGGGTGGATCCTGGTCAGGTGCATGTGGGAGTCTGTTTCTCTGCCTTCCCGCTCCTCACTTTAGAAAAATACAAAATAAAATAAAATTTCAAAATAAATAAATAAAAATCAGATCATGAGAGAACAGAAAGGGGGAAAATAGCACTTTTTACACTCAGGATTATGTCATCAATGTTTTATTTATCCACATAAATAGCATACTCCAAGTAAGTCAAACAAACTTGTAGGCATAAACAATACAAGTTTTCTTCTAGTGAAAGCAGTTAAGGAGGAAGTGTTTATTTCACAGTGACGATTCAATGTACGGAGACTAAAGCTTTTTATGCCTAAATGATTATCCTTTGAAAATCACATGACTAAAGAAAAAAATGAATAGACATTATTTAATACATGTGCTTTTCCTATTCTTTTTTTACAAATTGAAACTAAACGAAGAGCCAGATAAGTGGTTTCCGCTAACCATAATAAATTGTACTTTGAAGACTAATTAATATGTTTTTCCAAAAGAACTAAATTATTATTTGGACTGATGTACATTTTTAGTTGAAACTGTAAAAAACTTACTGGAAATGGCATGTATATAAGATTTTCTGAAAAAAAATAAGACTAATATCATCTAATGTCTATGTAAATGTAGGTACTATTTAGAGAAAATCAGTTTAAGAAACATCAATATAAAATGGTGTAACTAGAGCCTGACAAGGTGGTGGCACAGTGGATACAGCATTGGACTGGAACATGGAGGAGGACCCAAGTTCAAAACCTCACGGTCTCCAGTTTGTGAGATGGCTCACCAGCTTGAGTGCGAGGTTGCTGGCTTGAGCATGGGATTAGAGACATGACCCCATGGTCACTGGCTTGAGCCCAAAGGTCACTGGCTTGAAACCCAAGGTTGCTGGCTTGAGCCCAAGGTCTCTGGCTTGAGCCCAAGGTCGCTGGCTTGAGGAAGGGATCTTTCTCTCTGCTGTAGCCCCCCTCCCATTAAAGCACATATGAGAAAGCAATCAATGAAGAACTAAAGTGCCGCAACAAGGAATTGATATTTTTCATTTCTCTCCCCTCCTGTCTGTCCCTATCTGTCCCTCTGTCTCTGTCACACATACACACAACCCCGCCCCCCCCAAAAAAAAACAAGAAGAAAAAATAAGTGGTATAACTAGAAAAGACATATCTAAGGAGGAAGGGGAAACATAGACATGCGGGTTATCTATAACAATTAAGAATAACATTATTGCCTGACCAGGCAGTGGAGCAGTGGATAGAGTGTCGGACTGGGATGCAAAGGACCCAGGTTTGAGACCCCAAGGTTGCCAGCTTAAGCACGGGCTCATCTGGTTTGAGCAAAGCTGGCTCGAGCAAGGGGTTACTCAGTCTGCTGAAGGCCCACAGTCAAGGCACATACGAGAAAGCAATCAATGGACAACTAAGGTGTCGCAACAAAAAACTGATGATTGATGCTTCTCATCTCTCTTCGTCCCTGCCTGTCTGTCCCTATCTATCCCTCTCTCTGACTTTCCCTCTGTCTCTGTACAAAAAAAAAAAAAAAAAAAAAATTACATCATCTGGCCCTGGCTGTGGCTCAATGGATAGAGTACTCGCCTGGCATATACACATCCCAGGTTCAGTTCTCTTTCAGGGCACACAGGAGAAGTGACCATCTCCTTCTCCCCCCTCCCTCTCCTCTTCCCTCTCTCTGTCTTCCTCTTTTGCAGCCATAGGTCAATTACTTTGAGTGCATCAGCCCTGAACTCTGAGGATGGCTCCATGAAACCTCCACCTCAGATGCAGGCATGGTCCCAGATGGGCAGATCATCTGCCCCAGGTGGAGTTGTCAGGTGGATCCTGGCTGGCGAGCATGCAAGGGTCTGCCTCACTATCTTCTTTCCTGTCAACAAACCACCAAACCCCCCCCCCAAAAACAAACAAACAAAAAAACAAAACCCAAAAAACATGCCATTATCTGTAAAATAAACTGATAAAGCGCTATTTTAACATGAACTCCTGACTCCCACAATGTATTTGCTTTGCGCAGATGGTGAGTTTAGGATGATTGCCAAAGATAAAACTAAGGTTAGCTCACCTAGCAAATGAAAGCAAATTATGCTTTGACTCCATTTGCTATTGCCCTTAATTTCTCCTGGACCAGGTGCCTCCAACAGAATTGTGATGTCTTTGGCCAGGTCAGTGTGTTTCCATGGAATTGATCATTTTAAAAAACTACCAGTTTCTTCCCTCTCCTTTGTCTTATTTCCATAACTTAATTGTAAGCTACATCTTTACTGTTCCTCACGTGCTAGAAAAAATTGATCAGAACTTCTCCCTCAACTCTCATTACAATGGTCCCATAAAATCCAAAAACCTGCACATTTATTAAAATTTCTAGTAGATTTCAATTATCTTAACTACTTCAAATTATAGACTCATGTTTTCTTTTATTATTTAAAAATTTATATTTTTTCCCCAAATGCTTTTCCTTTGCCTATAGTCCATAAATTAATATAATGTCAATACTTTCACTTTAACAGATGTTTTAAATAAAAAAAAACCCAAATAATAAGGGTAGTAAGCAAATGCAAAATATGAATAAGAGCATTTGCCATTTATTTATTTATTTATTTTGCCAATTTTTTAAAAGGGTGGTTTCCTAAATGACAACTAATAAAAATAATTCCATTAGAATCTGAAAGAGGAAGGTAGTGCCACAAGTGATTATTATTGCTCAGCATTGTGAAATGCTCTAGAATATTCATTAAGCTAAAGATTGGCAAAAGGGGAGGTAAAAAAAGAGATAAAGCTATCTCATTGCTAATTTTTTCATTTTTTATTGAGTGATTTTAGAGAGACAGAGAGAGGAAGAGAGGGAGAGAGAGTGGGAGAAGCATTGCTTTGTTGTTCCACGCAGCTGTTCCTTCACTGGTCTGTTCCTGTATTTTGCCCTAGCAGTGGATCAGACCTGCAACCTTAACTAAATAGTCAGGACTAACTTTATAATTTTTAACATTGAAAACCCACTAGACTTTTAGAAAAGAAAAATAATAGTTAATATAATAGGTAAACAGGCTAAATAAAAGTTTAATAGTTAAAATGTAATAGTTTAAAATATTCTCTAGCTAACAGACCTAGAATTAGAAATGAAAACAACAATCCATGTATAACTGTTTTAACATTATAGTTCTTTGTAATGCATTTAATAAGAATTATATCACAAAAACTGGAAGATTGTATTGAAGGATCTCAAACAAAATTTAAACACTTGAAAAAGGAATACCTTTTATGATACAATAATCTGACATAAATTTTCCTAAAATTAATGTCCAGTAGTGCTATATTTTTATTGTTAAATTGCCAACCTTTTAAAAGATTTTATTTATTGATTTATTTTATTTATTCATTTTTAGAGAGGAGAGAGACAGAGATGAGCGAGAGACAGAGAGAGAGAAGGGGGGAGGAGCCGAAGCATCAACTCCCATATGTGCCTTGACCAGGCAAGCCTAGGGTTTCGAACCGGCGACCTCAGCATTTCCAGGTTGACGCTTTAACCACTGCACCACCACAGGTCAGGCGCCTTTTAAAAGATTTTAATGGTGTCCCAAAAAATCATGTGAAAAAAATAATGATCAAGAATATAGAATGAATTATATTATTTCCATTTATTTGTTTCATTAAAATTTTTTATGTTTTGGGCCCTGGCCAGTTGGCTCAGTGGTAGAGCATCAGCCTGGCGTGTGGAAGTCCCAGGTTCGATTCCCGGCCAGGGCACACAGGAGAAGCACCCATCTGCTTCTCCACCCCTCCTCCTCTCCTTCCTCTCTGTCTCTCTCTTCCCCTCCCGCAGCCAAGGCTCCATTGGAGCAAAGATGGCCTCTGCCTCAGGTGCTAGAATGGCTCTGGTCACAACAGAGCGATGCCCTGGATGGGCAGAGTATCGCCCCCTGGTGGGCATGATGGCTGGATCCTAATCGGGCGTATGCGGGAGTCTGTCTGACTGCCTCCCCGTTTCCAGCTTCAGAAAAATACCAAAAAAAAATTTTTTTTTTCATGTTTTTATAAGTAACAAATAATTTTAAAATCTATTCTACATGTCTCTGTCTTTTAATAATGTTAATCTCTTAAAATTATTATGATCAGTAATATATTTAACTATTCTAGCTATTACTTTTTGTGTCTCTCTTTACTATGTTTTATCATTACTCCTTTTTATCTTTTATTTATGTCCTTGCTTTCTGTTTCATTAGTAAATTTAACTATATATTCTTCGCTCTTTTTAAAATTGTGGGGAAGATTTGGAAGCAACTTATTGCAATTTTACTGTTTTAATAGTTACTCTTATTATTTATAGGTATACTTGATGTTAAAGTCCAAATTGCATCTTCAGTAACTTATCTCCCTTCTTATTAAGAAAAAAAAAAAAGTTGAATTCCTTACTTAGTCATTTAACATTGCTTTCCCATGTCTTTCTCACACTTTGTTACTACTAAAAAATTTGGAGTCACTATTTTCTAATGGTCAATTTTATAACATATTATACTACTATGAATATATCCACTCCATTACTTGCTTGTAGGCTTACTTTCACTTACTAAAGTTAATAATTTAATAGCCCTTTCAAGGAAGCTAGTTTGTATTAAAATCACTTGATATATCTCAAAATTCTTTTGCTTTGTTCTAATTCTAGTCTGCTATATTTCCAGGATGTAGGCTTGTATCATTTGTTCTTCAGAGTACTCAGTTTTTCCTGAAACCTAATATTGCTGATGAGAAGTCTGCTGTAACTCAAATTGTTTCATATCTTCATCACCGTGATAATATTCATGATGCTGTCTTACAGTTTCATTTCATTATGACTCTGGGTGGATTTTCTGCTTTTCTAATTTTGGCTAGGGATTGACAGTTTGTTATTGTAATGATTATACTTTTATTTATTTATTTTTTACAGGGACAGAGAGAGTGTCATAGAGAGGGATAGACAGGGACAGACAGGAACAGAGAGAGATGAGAAGCATTAATTATCAGTTTTTGGTTGCAACACCTTAGTTGTTCATTGATTGCTTTCTCATATGTGCCTTGATCGTGGGCTTTCAGCAGACTGAGTAACCTCTTGCTCAAGCCAGCAACATTGGGTCCAAGCTGGTGAGCTTTGCTCAAACCAGATGAGCCAGCGCTCAAGCTGGCGACCTCGGGGTCTCGAACCTGGGTCCTTCGCATCCCAGTCCTACACTCTATCCACTGCGCCACTGCCTGGTCAGGCAATCTGCAGGGTTTTAAAAGTGAATCAAACACTCCTCTCCTGATTGTCTTCTTTTCATTTTTCAAATACCTGAGAATGACCTCTAGTTTTTGCCTCATCACTCCATTTTTTTCCCTTTCTAGCCTCATTGATAAAGAAAATCCTTTCACTGAGAGTAAAATAAATTTAACTTATTAATCTAGGTAGTTGCCTGAAACCTGCTCAGTTTTCACTGAAAATAGTTTTATCATATTAAAATAGCTAGAAAAGTTCAATGTTTGGCAGCAATAAATTAACTGTTTATTAGACAAAATGGTACACAATAAACTTGATTTCCTTTAAACTAGAATGGTAATTAGTAGAATTATATAACTTGATTTGATTTCAAAAAGCTTTTATAGAAGCACTTAAAAGCATAAGTAGAACCTGCTATTGTTAAAATTATGTGATTTGTGGGAATCTCCCCCAATCATTTTGTGTGTGATACTAAGAGCCCATGTGTAAATGACTGTTTCTGTGATTGGAAGCCTAGCGAGCACGTAATACAGTGTACAGAGATGTGTTATAGAATTGGGCACTTGAAACCTGTAAAATTATGTTAAACAGTGTCACCCTAATAAAACTCAAATAAAAAAGCATAGTGATTTTTATTAAAATGGAAATAAGAAAAATTATAACAAGTTGCCCTCTTAGAAAATACATCATGTATTTGTTTTAAGGCTATTATTACTCATTGGAAAAGAGTAAAGTCTCAGAGAGGCTGGAAATGACTTGTTAATTTAGTAAAATGTGCCCAGAAGGCAAGAATAATGAAGCAGAAGTAGGGAAATGGCTGTTGAATGAAAAGTTGGATAAAATCAGAAGGAAACTTTAATTACTTTACAGTTTTGTCCAGGATTCTCTTTGCTCCTCAACAATCTTTGACTCAGGGCTGTTCCCAGGGGCTGGTTAGTAGAATTACCACTGCTGTCTGGTCCCATCCATTGAGTAGAAAATATTAGAAGAATTACAGATGAGATTAATATGCTTTAAAATTCACTCTTAGCAGTAAGAGAAATTTAAATTATATGCTAATACTGAATATTAAAAATGTCTTTCATTTTTATTTTTCTTTAAACTTTTATGATGAAATAGCACACACAATATTTTAGGAATTAGGAATCTAAACCAAATTGGTAAATTTAAACATCTACTTATAGCCTATATAATATCTCCTATGTCATAATATTGATAAATGGCTTGCAATAATAATTTTTATTTATTCAACATCCCACATAAGTTTTATAAAAAAATTGATGAGCAATTAGATATTGAAAACAAAAATTCATGTAACCTGTAAAAATTAACTGCAATGAATTAAAAGAACAGAGAGAACATTAGAATTGGATAAAACCAGGAACTGATCCAGAGCCAATTACAGAGTTAAAGGAACTAATAGAATAATTGCACAGTCCTCCCAAAAATTCTGACTTGAATTTCAAAAGCATTGTATAGTAGAGCAGTGGTCCCCAACCCCTAGGCCGTGGACCGGTACTGGTCTGTGGGCCATTTGGTACCGGTCCATAGAGAAAGAATAAATAACTTACATTATTTCTATTTTATTTATATTTAAGTCTGAACGATGTTTTATTTTTAAAAAATGACCAGATTCCCTCTGTTACATCCATCGAAGACTCACTCTTGATTTTTGTCTCGGTCACGTGATACATTTATCTGTCCCACCCTAAAGGCCGGTCCATGAAAATATTTTCTGACATTAAACCAGTCCGTGGCCCAAAAAAGGTTGGGGACCACTGTAGTAGAGTATGTGTTTTCCCCTTCTGGGGTGTTGCTCTGAGCAACTGATCTCTTCTTAGTACCTGAGGCAGAGGCCATGGAGCCATTGTTATTGCCCAGGGCCAACTCATTGCAATTGAGCCATGGCTGCAGGAGGGGAAGAGAGAAAGAGAGAAGTGAGAGGGGTAGGGGTGAAGAAGCAGATGGGTGCTTCTTCTGTGTGCCTTGATTGGGAATTGAACCTAGGACATCTATACGCCAGGCCCATGTGTTACCATTGAGCCAATTGGTTAGGGCTGGAATGGTCTTAATAAACATTAATGATCATATAACTATTATCAAATACATTAAGAAATAGAATGACCTAAAATTCTGTTTTCAAATTGTTATTAAGAAGCATTAAGCACAGAACTATTTATTAAGGTATTTTGTAAATACCTCATATGTGAAATCTTTCAAAATATATTTTATTCTACATTAATAAATATGTCTTAAACTTATATTAATTTGAATTAATACATCCTTTAATATAATGTCAAAGTATTTAAAGAAGAAGAGGTAGATTTTTTTTGTGTGTTTTTCTTTTGCTTTGACCAGTTCAAAATTCAGAGCTATTCTTACTTAAGGCGCAAGAGTTAAAATGACACAATAATATGAAAGCCAGGTGTTTCCTTTTATAAAGTAATAACTTGAGTGTCACTTCTTCTTGGTCACAAATAATAGTTTATAAAGATCTGAGTGCAGTATATCAATCATACACCAGAATAGCAAAGGTCTGCAATGAATGTGAATTTAATAGCTATGCTATGAACTTAATAAAATTCAGAGCAACAGTCTTTAAATTACTATTTCCTATTCTGAAAACATTTTTAAGATAAATTCATATTTTAAAATTATCATGAGTATTTTTTCTGATAAGTTATTTTAAGGCAGTGCTGAAGAAGTAGTTAGATTCTATGTAACTATTGATGAGCATATTATTTTAAGCCAAAGAAATTTTTCTAGGAGAAATACTTTGAATCCATGATGGGGATATTAGCTTGTGAAGCACAGGGCCTCTGCTGGCTTTATGCTGCCATTGTAGGAGTTAGTAAAATGTATGAATTAGAAGTTCTCTAAGCAGAAGCCTTGACTCCAGACAGGCTCCATGGTACAAGGAACAATCTGCCTAATAGAATACAAAAACCCAAGTGATACTTTCTCAGAATTCTAATCTATGGTTAGATTTATATTTCATAGTAAGAAATTAATAGTCGTCTTTTTTTAAAGTTCTTTGCAACATGCAGATGTGATGTGATATAATAGCAAACACTTATTTAACCTAAATGATAAATAATGACATAGTTTTGTTTATCCTCATGCATATATGAAAACAACTGAAGCTTAAAGAGTTTATGTATCTTTCTCAAGGTTATTAGTAGTAGCGGGATTGTACTGAGACCCACCGACTTTGAATTCAGAGTTTTTTGTATTAAAGCTCCACCACCCAAAAGAGGCAAGAAAAAAATAAATGAATTTGTCTTTCTTTCACAGGTAAAAATTAGCTCCCTAGTGCAATTGCTCTTATTGTTTAGGAGCAAACTTAAATAAATACTAAATTTGACTTACTCTGAGAAAAATCAGTAAACCTTTATATTCTGTTACTGTCATTCACTCATCAGATGCAGACATTTTTAAATTTGTCCATTAACATAGCACTGGGGTTTTCTATGTTATTTTGCAGACAATGTCACAATTTGTTTTAATTTTTCAAAGGATCAATAATTCTCTAAAACCAAACCACATAATTTTTGAACTTTGGCTTTTAAAAACAGTCAATAGAAATTAGTTTAGGCCCTAGTTGGGTTGCTCAGTAGATAGAGCATCATCCCAGTCCACTGAGGTCATGGGTTTTATACTGTTAGGGCACATACAAGAAGCAATCAGTGAGTACACAACTAACTGGAACAACTAAGTGGAGCAACAAATTGATGCTTTTCTATCTTTCTCTCTCTCAAATCAATAGGAAATAAAGGAAAAGAAAAAATAATATTAGTTTATTATTTCAAGAAGAAAAGTGTGATATCTATTTAAAGGTAATAATGGTAGAAACACATTATTTTATTGATATTTTTGTCAGACAGTGTAAGACTTAAATAAATGCTTAATCAAATATTATATTATTGAAACTGTTAACCTGTGATTGATAGTGTCAACATCTTAGCCCAAGATATTAATTAAATTTCATAAGCAGATGCTGAATTTCATATATAGAAGGAGTTAACTTCAATAATTCATACCTAATAATTTTAATGCAGTATGAAAAGATGGATGTTTTATTTTCATTTTAACTGAAAGAATGTTTCAATTGCTTAATCTCCCCAAAGAATATTTGTTTGTAATTTGAATAATTTATACTTAGAAACCTTTTAAGAGGGCTATAAATTAAAATATTATACAATGGGCTTTTTGTTGTTTAATCAACACTAGTTGAGTTCTACAAAATACCTCATTTACAACAACCAGCAAGCAACCTGTATCATTTGAGATTTTTACTGCAAGACTACATATGTGGAGCTCACTAAACTTATTATTAAGGTTACTCATCATGTCTGGCACTGCTTGACTATCTACTGTGGCTATTATTGCTACATAACAAGTGAACTCACATTTTAGCGCCTGACAGATTCTGTGGGTCAGGAATTAAGAAAGAGCCCCACAGAAATGAATTCTCTCTTTGCTCCACAATGGTTGGGTGTCATCTTGACTGCTCAGGCTGAGTCAATAGCTGCAAAGTAATTTGATCTGAAGGCTTCCTTATTCACATGTCTAGTGATTAATGGTGGCTGTCTTCTGTAACATATGTGATCTCTCCATGTGGCCTAGGTGTCCTCAGTTAGTCAGGCTTCTTGAAATGGTAACATAGTTTTCAAAAGTAAATTTTCCAGCAATTAAGACAAATCATTTTTTAAGTGAGAGGGAGAGATAGTGTGACAGACTCACACATGCCCCCAAACAGGATCTACCCAGCAACTCCCCAACCCTCACCTGGGGCCAATGCTCCAATAAACTGAGCTATTTTTAGTGCCTGAGGCTGCCATGCTCAGACCAACCAAGCTATTCTCAGTGGCTAGGCCTGTGCTCAATTGAACTGCTGGTTGTGAGAGAGGAAGAGTGAGAGAAAGTATAGAGGGAGCAAATTATTTTTCTATACTGAATCAGACATACATCTAAACCAACACATATACAGACATACTCACACATATAAACACACATGGTATACTTAATAATTTGAATATGATTCCTTAAGCTGTTTTTCCCTTCCAAGCAGCAGTAATCATAGAAAAATAAACTTTTTTTTAAAGAAAATTGTATTTCTTATTTTCAAACTATTCTAAGGTCTCCCACCCTTGGAAAATTGACTGGATATCTTTTATCACCTCATTCATGAGGAACATAGTGAGACAGACCATAATAAGGCTACCAATATATTTCAGTGATACCGTGATTCTCTTATAATCCTCTATAAGTAAATCACAAACAAGTTATTTTAATCTCTGAGATGGCCAATAGAGTGTAGAGGTCCTCAATGAACACATGGCTATAGTGGTCATGGCATGTATCTAGGATGAGTTTGGAACTGTGAGTGTTTGAAGTTAATCAAAAGCTGCATCATAAAGTTAATTGGATTGTGCATTGCTGACGAGTTAACTCAAATCTCAGCTTTCCCATTCAAGTTGCTCTGCCTATACTAATATCCCACATTTCTGTATATAAACAGGAAATTATGTATAATGTAATATAACATAACAGTAAGGATAATAGCCCTCATTGTTTTAAGCATGTACATTGTATTAGGGCTTCATAATATAGAGATTAAGTGACACAGTTCTCTGGAGAAAAAGAAACAAGTTATACGTTACAAGACAAATTATCTAAACTTCCAGGACCTATTTCATTTTCCTCATTTAAAATAGAGAATTAAAAATAGTTCTTATGGCATAATCTTATTTAAAGTATGAGAAAGGATAATGCGTATACATTGCTTAGAGCCAAAACACTAGTATTTAGGGAATGTTCAGTGTTAAATTTTTGAATGATCAGATTAAGGTGCAGCAGTGAGTTTAAGGCACATAGTTAAAAATAGTGAAGGCAAGATTCAGACTTAAGTTTTCCTAGCAATAAAATCATGCTCTTTATTTTGTTCTACCTCTCCATTGTCAATGACTTCACTTTTCAGAAGAACAGAGTCCCAAGCTAGACTGCTGAGGTTTGAATCCCAGCCTGCTATCCCTGAGCAACTTAGAGAATATTAACGTCTTTCAACCTCAGGTGGCTCATCTTTAAACTAGAGATGATAATATCACCTAGACTTGTGTGATAATTAATTAAATAACACAAATAAGTGTTAAAAATAGTGACTGATGATATGTGCTATGAAACATAGTTACCGTCATCATTATCATCATTATTTACCATTTGTTTTTAGGTATTGTTTTATGTCTAATCTCAGTAATTATTTCTGTTCTTAAGAGCAGAGACAATATGTCACATAATTTATAATTTCTTCATTACTCTTAACAATAGATATTTACTACATATTTATCAAGTAGTATTAGTTTTCTGATGCTAGAATATGAGTTTTAGAAGCATTTATTTTTAATTCTTGACAATAAAGTGATTAAGCATGGTTTTTAATGTCATTTGATATATCTATACCACTATATAGATATCGGTTCTTGAAATGATTACATTTCCTGCATCCCATTATCAAATATCCTGATGTTATTTAAAGTCGTTATCATCTTACCCTAATCCTTATACTTTGATCCCTATACACTTCATAATTCAATTTTCAAAAAATAATTATATAACTTGAATGGAGAAAGGGATCTTTTTACAATGTGTGTGTGTGTGTGTGTATATATATAATTATCATGTTGTATATATATATTTTTTGTGACAGAGACAGAGAAAGACACAGAGAGGTACAAATAGGGACAGACAGACAGGAAGGGAGAGAGATGAGAATCATCAATTCTTTGTTAAGGCAGCTTATATATTCATTGATTGCTTTCTTATTTGTGCCTTGACCGGGGGGGCTACAGCAGACCAAGTGACCCCTTGCTCAAGCCAGCAACCTTGGGTTCAAGCTGTTGAGCCTTGCTCCAACCAGATGAGCCCACGGTAAAGCCGGCGACTTCGGGGTTTCAAACCTGAGTTCTCCGTGTCCCAGTCTGACCCTCTATCCACTGCGCCACCGCCTGGTCAGGCACGTTGTATACTTTAAATCTCTTATAATTTTGTTTTTTAATTATACCTCAATAAAGCTGGAGAAATTAACAGTGAATATACTGTATCAAAAATTTGCTTCTTTTAACTGTGAAAATTGCTTAGGTGCAATGAGACTATGAATTAACAAATATTTACAGAAATATTAGCAGTTTGAATTACATTTTTTTTTACTATTTATGCACCAAAAAATAGAAACAGAATTATTTTTCAAGGATGAAATTATAGTTAATTTTTCCAAGACTAGCCTCTTCTGATATTAGCAGTGAAGCTAATCAGTAATAGGAACTAAAACTAAGTCTCATAACAGAAACTAGTTAAGACGTCAATGCCAAGCATGTAATTTTTTGCATCTGGAGAAAATTTTTATGCATGTAATCAGAGCTCCTTAAAAGTTTAACAAGGATAGGACTTAGACTGGAGAATTTGGGCAAGTTCATATAGTAGGACTCCAGAGGAAACATAGAGAAACTAAAAATGCCTTAAGCTGTAAAATCAGCTTCTGCCTGAGTAGTATTGCTGTTCTTTTTTATTCACAGAGAATGGCATAATGAGCTCATTTTTTTTTCAGGTTTATTTATATTCACTAGGAGTAAGAATAGGAGCTTAGAGACACTGAGTATGGGTCTAGTTAAAATTCATTTGAAGTTGAAAAACAAGCCTTCAGCATGGAATGTAACTCTCATATTCAGGAAAGACATGGCTGTCCATTTTACTTGGGGCAAAAAACAGATACCCATGAAATGATGGTTTGTCAACAATTAGACAATTTAGGCTATAAGATGAGAGATTGTGAATTTCCTTATATAAAATAAATTCTAAAAGCATTCAGGCTATTTTACACATTCTGAGACTGTATATACATAAAGATAAGACATCCGAATGATGTAGAAAATGTTAGTCAATCATTGACAAAGGCATTTCATAAAGTCAGTTGAAAAAGGGAGACTACTTGAGGGTGTCTCTGTTTTTAAGACTAATTTTACTTTTTTTTCTTGAGAGGCTTTCCACCACTTTCCAGTACTAATTTTATCCTTCTTATCTCTTATTTCTACAGACAATAGCTAAGATAATTTCCTATTTCTCTCATCTCCCTTATTGAACAAATATATATATATATTATTTTAAAAACTCTTTACTGGCTGACAAACTATAATTTTCTCTTTTTGAAACCTAGAGTATATCCTTACTTTTGTGCTTTGTCTCAATCCCCTTGGATCAGTTCTTCCTGGGAGCACATGTCAGCATATCTTTAATTTGTGCTTTCCAAATAGAATGTTTTAAATTCAAATTATTTATTTTATTTCTCTAGGTGCTAAGGAAAACATTCTTTCTCAAGCAGTTTCAGTTTCTGCATTATGTATTCACAAAATTCTTTTCTGTTCTAACCTAGTTTGGGAAAAACAACTAATCATTTTTTTTTCTGTCCATCTTCGATCCTCAGCAGGCAATGTATTTCTCACACAGCTCCCTAATGTGATACCCACATATGTTGATCCTTTAAGTAGATCTATTAATCAGTATGTATCATAAGTCAGGAAAACAACAGATAAGTGGTGAGTTAAGATTTATCAACAGATACATCTTAACATAAGAGGAGTACAGTAGTTAAATAAGATATAAAATTGACTATTAGAAGAAGTTAGTCAAAACTAACACAAGACTACCTTTATTTATAACAGCAATTGTAAATTGAGAAGGTGTTCCCAAAACCACCTGCAGGTTCAGTTCACAAAATGGACACACTGACTCATTGAAAGCTGTTGTACACAAATCATGATTTATCATAACAGATTAAAATCAGCCAAGACCTATAAGTAGATTCCAAAAGGGACAGAGTCTAGTCCTCTCCTTGTGGAATCAAGCCAGTGTTATTCTACTTGGCTCTGATGTGTTATAATACCCATGTGGTGTAGCTAACCAGAAAGGCTCACCTGATCCTTGGTGTCTAGAGGTTTTATAGAGGTTCCATCACAAAAGTATGGTTGACTGCTTATTTAACTGATCTTCCTTAATATCAAGTCCCTTTAGAAGTCAGGTTTAAGTATAATGTAGCCCATCCTACCATTAGCACCCCCTTCACATTAAACAAATATATATGTAAAATAAGTAATCAGTTAGCTCAAATTGCTTAGGGAAACAAATGCTAATATTTTCAGAGTAGAGGATTAACTGCATAAAGATTCCACAGGAAATTTTTATTATACTTCTGTGTGCTTTTGAGTAGGTTGGCAAGATTTCCAGAAGTTAAAAAAAAAAAAAAAATTGAGTGCAACAGTACTAGAGAAATACCTTTTGGAGGAGAATGCTAGAAAATATCTAAATGTCTTAAATTTTTGAAAAGAGGCACTAACCCTGGTAATGTGTATGTATCACTGATAAGAGGATCATAATTAATAGAATTACAAGAATTTCAAATATTAAGTTTTTTATAGACATTGAGCTATTTTGTGAAACTAGCATAGTTCACATACAAAGGATAATACAAGTGATTTAATAATTTCAATTAGGCATTTTTATTAAGTTGTCAGTAGCTATTGTTTGCTAAGTGATTAATGGTGTCCCTGTAATTAAAAGATGGCTTTTACAAAATATTGTAATTTATCTTTTGGGGAGTGTTTGAGTCCAGAGAATAGACCACTTACTACTATTCCCATTATACAAAGATGGCTTTTAGAGGCAGCCATCTTCAGATTGCTTTAATTACATTTTAGGGCAATTTTAATTTGATTAAGATTAATGGAATCTAATTCACCAACTCTCAAAGAAAATGAAGGACTCAATAGAGTTATAATTAAATGTAAAATTAGAGAGAAAAGAGAAAGCAATGTGCAACCAAGGCAGGCCATTCTATTTGTCACAAGACCCACACTGATTTTGTTAACTTGCGAATGCATTGGAAGAAGTCCAGGAAATAATATTTTGCATGACTATCACTTAAAAATTATTATTATTATTATTATTATTATTTTGTATGTGACAGGGACAGGGAGAGACAAGAGAGGGACAGAGAGGGACAGACAGGAATGGAGAGAGATGAGAAGCATCAATTTTTCGTTGTGGCACCTTAGTTGTTCATTGATTACTTCCTCATATGTGCCTTGACGGGGGGGGGGGGGAGGAGGGCTACAGCAGACCGAGTAACCCCTTGCTCAAACCAGCAATCTTGGGTCCAAGCTGGTGAGGTTTACTCAAACCAGATGAGCCTGCGCTCAAACTGGCAACCTCGGGGTTTAGAACCTGGGCCCTCTGCATCCCAGTTCGACGCTCTATCCACTGCACCACCACCAGATCAGGCTTAAAAAATTTTATCAAAAGATATCTGCTGTCTTTTTTTTTTACAATGAAGACCAAAAGTGGGAAAGCATGTTTCTTTTCTTTTCCTTTTTTTTTTTAAGCAAGAGAGAAAGAGACAGACAGAAGGGAGAAGTATCAACTTATAGTTGAGCTACTTTTGTTGATCATTGATTGCTTTCTTATTCATGCCTTAACCATGGTGAGGGGTGAGGGGGGCACTCCAGCTGAGCCAGTTACTCCTTGCTCAAGCCAGTGACCTTGGGCTTCAAACCAGCAAGCTCTGGGCTTAAGTCAATGGCCATGGGGTCATGTCTATGATTCTATGCTCAAGCCCACGACCCCATGCTCCAAGCTAGTGAGCCCGTGCTTAAGCCAGTGACCTCTCAGTTTTGAACCTGGGTCTTCAGCATCCCAGGTCAATTGATCACTTGGTCACATAAAATTTATTTTATATTGATACAGACATGTCCCAATTACATGTTATATAAGAATATATTTATATATTTTTAAAATAACCGCAGATATATCAAGGTTTAGAGAAGTGAGAAAGAGTTAATATTGCAAATTGGGACCTACCAGCATTTTTTTTTCCGCAGCTAGTTCTGGGATATTCTCTGCTAGATTCAAGCATAGCAGGTTTTTGTTTAAAAATGTTATACAAAATAGTGGTTTAGAGAAAGTTGACTCATTTTCTGTTAAGAAAGGACTATACGTATTTGGAAATAATAGTACTATGTCACTAGAATAGTTCTCTTGTGCATTTTAATAAACCTGAATTTAATCCTTACAAAGAGAAAACTTTCAATCAGAAATTTAAGATTCAGTTCTAGAATGGAAAATATTAACTTAGGAGCAGAGTTTCCATCTTAGTCTGTACCTAATTTTCTTTGCTGATTGTTACACATTAGTGAAAACTATAAACCTAGAAAATATTGCATAAACCCTAGATGGACAGAGAGTGCCATGATGTATGTTCTATAAGTGTGTAGAATGACAGAGCTGGAAGGGACCATGGTGATAATTATCCTGCTGTTATATTTTATAGAAGCAAATGAAAGTTGAGACTTTAATTGACTTGAAAAATCTCCTCACTCTCAGTCCAGTAGCTCAATCTCAATTATCCAAACATTTATAGTATTCCCCTGTGCCAAAGCATCACTCTTATTTTTATTTTTATTTATTTTTTGTGACAGAGACAGAGAGAGGGACAGATAGGGATAGACAGACAGGAAGATAGAGAGATGGAAAGCATCAATTCTTTGTTGTGGCACCTTAATTGTTCATTGATTGCTTTCTTATGTATGCCTTGAACAGGGGGCTATTATGGCAGATCAAGTGACCCCTTGCTCAAGCCAGCAACATTGGGTTCAAGCCAGCAACCACGGGGTAATGTCTGTGATCCCACACTCAAGCTGGTGACCCCTTGCTCAAGCCAGATGAGCCTGCATTCAAGCCAACGACCTCAGGGTTTTGAACCTGGGTGCTCTGCATCCCAGTCGACACTCTCTCCACTGTGCCACCACCTGGTCAGGCAGAACATAACTTTTAGGTTAAAAAAAATTAACTTCAGGCTGGAAGTTATTTTTACAATTGAAAAAAAACATATAAATTCATTTAGTTTTTCTTATTCACAGAAAATAAAAATATATTTGTTTTGATGGTAATAGAGAGAAGTATTAGCAAAGGATAAATTATTTACCTCTTCTTTTTTATACTAAGCTGAACCAAATCATATTTAGTAGAACATGACTATGAAAGAAAATTTGTGATCAGATATAACTGAAGATATACACTCTTATTTCTTCCACCTTGGAAATCCACATGCGCAATAGCCCTGTATTTGTAAGGACATCTGTTGAGCTTTGTTTAACTCAGGTTTTCCAAGTGTATTTAACTACAAGTCTGTTTTCACATGTGTTAACATTTCTCATATTCATAGAACACAGTTTGAGAACTCTGTTGGCATAATCAAATCAATGGTACAATTGACATATTTTTGTTCACTTGTTTGAATTTAAATCTACCCTTATTTTTTCTACATCCAATAACATCAAAAAACATAAATGCAATGTATTTAAAATAGTAAAATAAATATTAATTTATACATATATATAACATAAACAAACATTGGTATATCTCTTTACATTTACTATAATTATTTAATAGTTACTATTGTGATTCTAATTTATATTATTTTCATTTATTGGGAATTAAATTAAAGTACAAGTAATGATTTATTTGGTTTTAGTATTTTTAATGTATGACATTTCAAAAAGGATGCTCTGTTGCTATAAATAGCATAGTATAACAGATCTTAAAAAAGTCCTCTCTAATAAATATATAAATCTAAATCATGTTGCATGCATGTATTTGTTGAATTGACTTAGAAAAGTTGAGTTTCATTTCACAACTGCCTTTTCTAATAATTACATTATTGGAACTCTTCCCAATAATTACAATATTGGAACTCTTGAGTGACAGGATTAGAAAGTTGTTTCTCTTATTCATCAGGACCTTTTCCTTTATCACTGAGTAATATGAGTTCTTAAAAGCACTATGCAGCAATATCTGTAGAACATAATAAGCATGTGATAAACCCCAAAATCATAGAGCTACTACATATATAGATGCATTTTTTTTGTATTTTTGTTTTTCCAAAATGATTTATTTACTTAATAAATATTATATTTTCAAAATAAAATATTTTCTTTGAGGACAAGATTAAGACCTTTACTTTGCCTTGGGTAAATATGATATGTATTGACAGGTATATCACTCAGAGTAGAAACAGAGAAGCAGAGCCATTATGAATAATAGGACAGGAGAATTAATACAGAAAGTAGACCTTATTCAATTATGGGAAGAGCTGGAGAATTGAAAATCTGAAGAGAGGAGTTGAATTACAAGGGACATCTTTAACCAGTCAACTGAGAAGGCAAACACATGTAGCCACCAAAGCAGAACTGTGATTGGGAAGCCTTTGAGGCCTCAGAAAGCAGCCATTGATGGGTTTTGGTCTACTGCTTGTGAGCAAGTCCAGCTGTTGGGTAAAAGAGCTGATTATAAAGGAGCTTAAATAAACTAGAAATATCTGGAACCTACAGACATTTTTGCTTCTGTCAGTCCTTGAATCTAACCATGACAAGTTTCAGAGAACTGTAATTTCCCTTTGAAGTCTACCTTCCACATATTTTCTAAAAGTTGCTATTTAGCCAATTCTACCTTGAAACCACAAAGATTAAGGGGTTCTAGGAATAATTTTTCCAGCTTAATCTGGTTAATACTAGAAAAAGTCAATCTAGTACTCAATTGTTCTTAATTACTTAAATTGTATAAAGTGTAATTGTAAAAAATGTTTTTTTTCAAAATAGGATGTCATAATGGCATACTGCATAATAAAATTGATAGTCAACTTATTTAACACATAGTCACAAGTTATATGATTGTATTCTAGTGTCTTTCCTCTCTGTGACTGATCTGTACTATAAGAATGAGAAGAATGAGGGTAGAATCAACATCAAAAAAATCTGGGAGTGGGTTTTAAAAGTTATATATAAAGCACCCAGAACAAAATAAGTGTTCCTTAACTATTTGTTCTGTTCTAAGCATTGGCAATATAAAGAAAAAGACAGGTTTTTTGCCTTTAAAAAACTAAGTCTGTCATTTTTTTTTGTCATTAAATCAAATAATTATTTTGGTACAATTAAATGAGCTGATGTGTTGGTTTATTATCATGATTTGATAGCATACAGTAAAATAAATGAATAAATTTGGTTTGTTTCAACAGCTTTAAAATGGATGTTTAAAAACAGAAAGAATTAATAAAAAATAATAGAAAATAACTGATAATAGAAAATATCAGTTATTTTCTAATAATGGAAAATAAGTGAAAGAGTTATTTAATGAATATTTCTTTTAGAAGTACGAATGTGTGTGAGGGGGAGATAGAGATGATAGATGATAGATAGATAGATAGATAGATAGATGATAGATAGATAGATAGATAGATAGATAGATAGATAGATGATAGATAGATGATAGATGTAGAGAGAAAGTAGTATATTTGTGATTCTCCTACAGCAAAGCCTTGCTCACAGACATATATGTATGAGATAGTTTTTGAGAGTTGATACTTGAACTAACAGAAATGAAGAACAGAGGAGAGTGAAATAGAGAAGCAGAGAGGATATAGAAGGCATGTGAGGATTATCCACATAAGGACAGAGTGGGAGAAGGCTGTCTCACTTGACTCTTCTTCCACTGGTTGAGGGTTGTCCTCAGAGTATTAATTCATTCCCACTTCCAGACGTCCTCTACTGATACTTTCTACACTGGCTAGATCCCAAGGCAAAAGATGGAAGGCATAAGGAATGTGCTTATATAAAGTGTTTACAACACAGTGTGAGGAAAAGCCCTGACATGTGTATATGTCAGCTATGAAGTGAAATCAAAAGATAGAGCAAGAAAACCTGTGGTGGGAACCAGCTGTATCAGGTGGGGTTCATCCACTGGTCTACTCATACCTTACACTAAGTCGAATCCAAGGTGATGATCAGCAAGCAGCAGGTTCTCAAATGAATTAAACCACACAGGTTGGTGAAGAAATTAGTTCCAAAGACTGCTAAATTCCATGAAAATATTGGACAAAGAGGAAAGATGAGTTAGGTATTTAATACCAATTTTGTGGTTTGTTCTAGTCTACCTGAATATACTATTACCTTTCATTTACTCTGTTACATGATACTCTATAACCCTTTATTTCCCAACCTTTCAACTGACTTCACTTTTGTATATGTTTGAAGAGATTTTATTAGTATATATTAGTATTAAATATGAAAATTGCTCTTTTAAAATTTATTCTCCTTTATAATTCTTTTCTAAATTCAGATGTGTGATTTCTGATTTTCTCTTTCTTCTGTTTTAATATAATTAAGTAAAATGCATTCTTTTGAATATGTTTTATTCTGGAAGAAACTAGAAATCATAGAAGTCACCAGAGAGGAGTCTCTCTCTCTCTCTCTCTCTCTCTCTCTCTCTCTCTCTCTCTCTATATATATATATATATATATATATATATATATATATTCTTTTATTTATTTCTTGTTTTTCCTAGCAAAGCAAAATAAAAAACAACAAAGAAAATAAAAAACTGACCTGAAGCATTGTAAGCTGTGAAATAATATCTCCAGTCAAATTCTCACCCCTGAATTTTTCTGGCTTTAATGCCAAATACAACATTTTATTTTGATATATAATAATCATGTCCAAATTCAGATGTCCAAAGCTGAAAAATTGATGTCCTTCTCTCCCTGCATGACTCCATTCTCTCAGCATTCCCCATTTCATTAAATTACATCACCATTCCCTAAGTTTCTCTTGTCTCAAACCTAGAAGGCCCCTTTCTGAATGAATTTCTCTTTCTCCCATAACCCAAATCTAATCCACCAGCAAATCCTCATGTATAACCTCAAAATTCATCCTGTGTTTACCCAATTTTCACCACTCTGCCTCTGCTTTTGTTTAGAAGCAGTCTTGTTGTTCTCATATAGCAGAAAAATGGCCAGACAACTTTCTATGTTTTCTTTCAAAGGGGACAAATCTCTTTCAAACAGGCTCTACCCTCATAGACTAATCAACTCAGAGGTTCTAATTCCTAGTGTCATCACATCAAAGGTTAGAATTTCAACATTTGAATTTTATTTAGGGCTCTGGCTGGTGGTTCAGTGGATAGAGAGTTGACCCAACATGAGCCAGAATATGGATGTCTCGGGTTCAATTCCTGGTCAGGGCATAGAGAAGTGACCATCTGCTTCTCCCCCTCCCCCTCTTCCCTTCTCTCACTCTTCTCCTCTTGCAGACAGTTGCTGGATTGGTTCCAGTATCAGCCCCTGGGACTAAGGCTAGCACTGTTGGAGCACATCAACCTCAGGTGCTAAAAGTAGCTCAGTACTCAAGCATAAGTTTCTGATGGGGTTGCTGGGTATGTCCCCATCAGGGCGCATGTGGGGAGTCTCCTCACTATCTCTCCACCTCTCACCTAAAAAAAAGGGAAAATAATTTTATTAAGACACAAGTTTCCAGTCCATAACAGAGCCATATTAACAATTTTATTGTAGGTATGTAGTATTTTATAATATAAGAATAATTTAATTCTATTTGTAATTGCATTATAAGCCTGACCAAACTTATTGTGTGGGAAAAATTTTCAGTTATATAACAAATACAAAATATTTTCAAGTATATTTAAAAGATTCAAAACATCTGCTTTTGAAAGGTGCATGGACCATAAATGTGCAGCATTAGAAAATTTCCCACAGTGAACACATCTGCATAACCAATGCTTAGATAAAAAATAGAACACACTAATAAGATTCTAGAAGCTGCCTTTCATATCCATGCCTGACATTCACCCAAATATATTTTCTAAATTCTGTTACTTTACATAAATTTTGGCAATTTTTAAACATTATATTTACTGAAACACACAATATTCTACTATGTCAATTCTTTTAGATAATATTATATTAATGAATTTTATCCAATTTTGCATTAAGTTGAGTTTATCCACTTCTACTGCTGAGTAATATTTCATTGTATGAATGTACCACATTTTAAAATCTAATCTGCAGTTAATGAACATATGGGCCTTTTCAATATTTAGCCATTAAAAAGTGGGTGGTAATAAATATTCTCATCCACCCAAGTTTTCTGGGGTACATGTGAAAGAATTCCTGTTGGGAACTTACCTACAAATGGAATGGTTGTGTTACATGGTAGTAGACATTAGAAGATTTTTTAAAATTTATTAATTTTAATGCAGTGACATTGATAAATCAGGGTACATATGTTCAGAGAAAATATCTCCAGATTATTTTGACATTTGATTATGTTGCATATCCATCACCCAAAGTCAAATTGTCTTCTGTCACCTTCTTTCTAGTTTTCTTTGTGCTCCTCCCTTCCTCCAACGCGCTCTTTCTCCTTCCTTCCCCCTCTAGCCTACCCGTTACCATTACATTCTTGTTCATGTCTCTGAGTCTCATTATTATGTCCCATCTATGTATGGATTCATATAGTTCTTAGTTTTTTCTGATTTACTTATTTCACTCAGTATAATGTTATCAAGGTCCATCCATGTTATTGTAAATGATCCGACGTCATCATTTCTTATGGCTGAGTAGTATTCCATAGTATATATGTACCAAAGCTTTTTAATCCACTCGTCCTCTGACGGACACTTGGGCTGTTTCCAGATCTTTGCTATTGTGAACAATGCTGTCATAAACATTTCTCCTTATGGAACAGTTCTATGGTGTTCTTAGGGTATATTCCTAAAAGTGGGATAGCTGGGTCAAAAGCAGTTTGATTTTTAATTTCTTGAGGAATCTCCATACTGTTTTCCACAGTGGCTGCACCAGTCTGCATTCCCACCAGCAGTGCAGGAGGGTCCCCTTTTCTTTTTCACATCCTCGCCAGCACTTATTCTGTGTTGTTTTGTTGATGAGTGCCATTCTGACTGATGTGAGGTGATATCTCATTGTGGTTTTAATTTGCATTTCTCTAATGATTAGTGATGTTGAGCATTTTTTCATATGCCTATTGGCCATCTGTATGCCCTCTTTGGAGAAGTGTCAATTCATTTCTTTTGCCCATATTTTATTGAATTGTTTGTCTTCCTGGTGTTGAGTTTCACAAGTTCTTTATAAAGTTTGGTTATTAATACCTTATCAGACGTATTGTCAAATATGTTCTCCCATTGTATAGTTTGTCTTTTAATTCTGTTCTATTGTCTTTAGCTGTGCAAAAGCTTCTTTTTTCTTTTTCTTTTTTGTATTTTTCTGAAGCTGGAAACGGGGAGAGACAGTCAGATAGACTCCCGCATGCGCCCGACCGGGATCCACCCGGCACGCCCACCAGGGGTGATGCTCTGCCCACCAGGGGGCGATGCTCTGCCGTGACCAGAGCCACTCTAGCGCCTGGGGCAGAGGCCAAGGAGCCATCCCCAGCGCCCGGGCCATCTTTGCTCCAATGGAGCCTTGGCTGCGGGAGGGGAAGAGAGAGACAGAGAGGAAGGAGGGGGGGTAGAGAAGCAAATGGGCACTTCTCCTGTGTGCCCTGGCCGGGAATCGAACCCAGGTCCCCCGCACGCCAGGCAGACGCTCTACCGCTGAGCCAACTGGCCAGGGCCACAAAAGCTTTTTAGTTTGATATAGTCCCATTTGTTTATCCTGTCTTTTATTTCACTTGCTCCTGGAGATAAATCAACAAATATATTGCTGCAAGTGATGTTGGAGAGCTTACTGCCTATGTTTTCTTCTAAGATGCCTATGATTTCACAGCTTACATTTAAGTCTTTTATCCATTTTGAGTTTATTTTTGTGAATAGTATAAATTGGTGGTCTATTTCATTTTTTTGCAGGTAGATGTCCAATTTTCCCAACACTATTTATTAAAGAGGCTGTCTTTACTTCATTGTATGCTCTTACCTCTTCTGTCAAATATCAGTTGTCCATATAGCTGTGGGTTTATTTCTGGGTTCTCTGTTCTATTCCATTGATCTATATGCCTGTTCTTTTGCCAGTACCAGGCTGTTTTGAATACAATGAATGGCCTTGTAGTATAACTTGATATTAGGAACTGTGACACCTCCCACTTTATTCTTTCTTTTCAAGATTGCTGAGGCTATTTGTGTTCTTTTTTGGTTCCATATAAATTTTTGGAATATGTGTTCTATATATGTGAAGTATGTCATTGGCATTTTAATTAATATTGCATTGAATTTATAAATTGCTTTGGGTAAAATAGATATTTTAATGATGTTTATTCTTCCTAACCATGAGCACAGTATATGCTTCAACTTGTTTGTATATTCCTTGATTTATTTTATCAATGTTTTATAATTTTCTGAGTACAAGTCTTTAATCTCCTTGGTTAAATTTAGTCCTAAGTACTTTATTTTTTTGGTTGCAATAGTGAAAGGAATTGTTTCCTTAATTTCTCTTTCTGACTGTTCATTTTTGGTGTATAAAAATGCCTCTGATTTCTGAGTATTAATTTTATATTCTGCCACTTTGCTGAATTCATTTATCAGGCCAGTAGTGTTTTGACTGTGATTTTAGGGTTTTCTATATACAATATCATATCATCTGCAAATAATGATAGTTTTACTTCTTCTTTTCCAATTTGGATGCCTTTTAGTTCTTCTTCTTGTCTGATTGCTATAACTAGGACTTCCAGGACTATGTTGAATAAGAGTGGTGAAAGGGGGCACCCCTCTTAAGGGGATTGCTTTTAATTTTTGCCCATTGAGTATGATGTTGGCTGTTGGTTTGTCATAGATGGCCTTTATCATGTTGAGGTATGTTCCCTGTATTCCCACTTTGCTGAGAGTTTTGATCATTAATGGGTGCTGGATTTTATCAAATGCTTTTTCTGCATCTATTGAAATTATGATGTGCTTTTTCTCCTTCCTTTTGTTTATGTGATAAATCATATTGATAGATTTGCAAATATTGTACCAGCCTTGCCTCCCCAGAATAAATCTCACTTGATCATGATGTATGATTTTTTTCATATATTGTTGGATCCGATTTGCTAATATTTTGTTGAGGATTTTTAACATCTATATTCATCAGGGATATTGGCCTATAATTTTCTTTCTTTGTATTGTTTTTCTCTGGTTTTGGAATCAGAATTATGCTTGCCTCATAAAAGGAGCTTGGAAGTCTTCCTTCCTCTTTAATTTTCTTTTAATTCATTTTTTTAGAGAGGAGAGGGAGAGACAGAGAGAGAGAAAGGAGAGACAGAGAGAGGGAGGGGGGAGGAGCTGGAAGCATCAACTCCCATATGTGCCTGGAGCAGGCAAGCCCAGGGTTTCAAACCAGTGACCTCAGCATTTCCAGGTCGACGCTTTATCCCACTACGCCACCACAGGTCAGGCCTCTTTAATTTTTTGAAATAGTTTGAGAAGGATAGGCATTAGTTCTTCTTTGAATATTTGGTAGAATTCACTTGTGAAGCCATCAGGCCCAAGACTTTTCTTTGTTGGCAGTTTTTTGATAAGTGTTTCAATCTCATTTGTTGTAATTGGTCTGTTTAGGTTTTCTGATTCTTCCAGATTGATTTTTGGAAGATTGTATGTTTCAAGGAATTTGTCCATTTCATCTAGGTTGTCTTGTTTTTTGTCATACAGTTCTTCACAGTATTTCCTTACAATATTTTGTATTTCTGTTGTCAGTTGTTATTTCTCCACTCTCATTTCCAATTTTACTTATTTGAGTCCTCTCTCTTTTTTTCTTGGTGAGTCTAGTTAAAGGTTCATCTGTCTTGTTTACCTTTTCAAAGAACCAGCTCCTTGTTTCATTAATCCTCTGTATTGTTTCTTTAGCCTCTATGTCATTCATTTCCATTCTGATCTTTATTATTTCCTTCCTTCTACTGCATTTGGGCTTTACTTGCTGTTCCTTTTCTAGTTTTTTTAGATGCCGGGTCAAGTTGTTTATTCGAGCTTTTTTCTAGCTTCTTAAATTGTGCCTGTAGTGCTATGAACTTCCCTCTCAGTACTGCTTTTGCTGTGTTCCATAAGTTTTGAGTTGTTGTTTGTTCATTATCATTTCTTTCTGGAATTTTTTTATTTCTTCTTTGATCACATTTTTAATCCATTTGTTATTTAAAAACCTGCTATTTAGTTTCCATGTGTTTGAGAATTTTTGAGTTTTTCTGTTGTGGTTGATTTCTAGTTTCATGCCATTGTTATCAGAGATAGTGTTTGAAATGATTTCAATTTTCTTAAGTTTGTTGAGACCACTTTTGTTCCCTAACATGTGGTCTATCCTAGAGAATGTACCATGAGCACTTGAAAAGAATGTATATTCTGCTGCTTTTGGGTGAAAGGTTCTGAAGATATCTATTAAATCCAGTTGATCTAGTGCAGGGGTCAGGAAACTTTTGGCTGAGAGAGCCATGAACACCACATATTTTAAAATGTTATTCCATGAGAGTTATATGACCCATGTACATTATGCAATAAAAATTGGTGTCCCGGAGGACAGCTGGGATTGTCTCCAGCCACCCGCAACCATGAACATGAACGTTAGGAAATGAATGGATTGTAATACATGAGTATGTTTTATATTTTTAATGTTATTTTTTTTTATTAAAGATTTGTCTGCGAGCCAGATGCAGACATCAAAAGAGCCACATCTGGCTCGCGAGCCATAGGTTCCTGACCCTTGCTCTAGTGTGTCCTTTAAGTCTGCTGTTTCTTTGTTAATTTTCTTTCTTGAGGATCTATCTAGTGATGTTTGTGGGGTATTGAAATCCCCTACTATTATACTATTGCTATTGATTTCTCCCTTTATATCCATCAAAGTCTGCTTTATATATTTAGGTGCTCTTATATTAGGTGCGTAGTTATTTATAATGGTTATATCTTCCTGATGGATTGCTCCCTTTATCATTATGTAGTGTCCTTCTTTATCTCTTACTATAGCCTTTGTTTTAAAGTCCATTTTGTCTGATATAATAAATATTGCTACCCCAGCTTTTTATCATTTCCATTTGCATGAAATATTTTTTCATCATTTTACCTTCAGTCTATGTACATCTTTTGTTTTAAGGTGTGTCTCTTGTAGACAGCATATGTAAGGGTCCTGTTTTCTTATCCACTCAGCTACCCTATGTCTTTTGATTGTCTTTTTAATCTATTTTCATTTAAGGTTATTATTGATATGTAGTTGTGTATTGTCATTTTATTCTTTAAAGCTGTATTCTTCTCTTGCTATATTCTTTTCCCCCTTTTATCTGTTTACAACAGGCCCCTTAGTATTTCTTGAAGCATTTGTTTGGTTGTAGTGAATTCCTTGAGTCTTTTTTTTTTTTTTTTTTTTGGTCTGGGAAGCTTTTTATTTTTCTTCAATTTTAAATGATAGCCTTGCTGGATAAAGTAGTCTTGATTATAGTTTCTTGTTCTGTATTACTTTGAATTATTCTTGCCATTCCCTTCTGGCCTCAAGTGTTTCTGTTGAAAAGTCTGATGTCATTCTTATGGGGGCTCCTTTGTAGGTGATAGTCTTTTTTTCTCTAGCAGCTTTTAATATTTCCTGTTTATCTCTTAACTTTGGTATTTTAATTATTATGTGTCTTGGTGTAGATTTCTTTAGTTTCTCTTTAATGGAGTTCTCTGTGCTTTTTGAACATGTGGGACTTTTTCCTGACTCAATTTAGGGAAGTTTTCAGCTATAATATGATTGAAAGAGGTTTTCTGTGTGGTCCCTTTAAGAAAAACCCTGGGTCTGAGAAACTATCTGTTGTTCTTTCTTTCTTCTTCAGGAACACCTATGATGCAGATGTTATTTCTCTTCATGTTATCACAGAGCTCTCTTAGGGTTTCCTCAGACTTTTTGAGTCTTTTTTCTTTTTTCTGCTCTGCTTCTGTGCCTTTGTTTATCTTGTTCTCAATCTCACTCATTCGATTCTTAACTTCATCCATTCTGCTTTTAATTCCTTCCATTGTGGTCTCCAATTCTGATATTTGCCATTTCTGACTGATTCTTTTATATTATTTCAATATCCTTTTTTATGTTTACTATCTCTTTGTTTAGGTGTTCGTAATGACCACCTATTGTTGTTCTAATCTCTTTGAACATTCTAACAATCATTATTTTAAATTCTGCATCTGGTAATTTGGTCATATCTGACTCATTCTGGTCCTTCTGTAGTGAATGCTCTTGATTCATTTGGGTTGCATTTCTCTGCCTGCCCATTGAGTCTGTGTATAAGAAGGTTTGGGCCACTGCAGTCCAATGGGTGTTGCTTCTGTGTTCCCTAGGTGTGTTCTGTCTGTAGGCTCGCCACTTCTTCCGCAGCTGCCTAGGGCATTTGGGTATGGGTGTTGCCTGGCACCAGCCTCCTATGTCTGTCACTGTGTTTTCCACCTTTCCTCTATGGGAGGGGCTGTGTTCACAGTGTGTTCATGTCCCAGAATCTACAAGCTTCAGCCTGTCTTGGCCTTTGCCCCATGCCCACAGGTGGGCTCGCACACTGTACACAGGCCACAAGGCTCGGCACCAAGGGGAGGGGTGAGCATCTTTGCTCAGCTGTGGGTCTCCACCTGTTCCTGGGCTTCTGCCCCACTCCCCAGGTCAGAGCCAGCTCACAAATTGGGCTGCAAGCCTTGGCTCCGTGAGATGGGCAAGGTTGCAGATGCTCGATCAGTTGCGGATCTCTGCCTTTTCCTGGCTTTTGCCCTGCCCCCGTGGGTGGAGCTAGATTGCACGTAGGGCTGCAAGCCTTGGCTCAGTAGGTCGAGCATAGCTGCGCGCCCACATGCCCTTGCTCAGTGGCGGATCTCCACCCTTCTCAGGCTCCTGCCCTTCTTCCACAGGCAGTGTTGCAGGTGGCCCTCATTCAGGTGGGACCGCTTTTGCACATCCCCTGCACCACCGTAGGGTTAGACTGAGCTCATGCTGGGTCTCAGGCATGGCCAGCTCAGCCTCTGCCCCTGCAACAAAACTGCACTTCCACATCCCACTGCCTCCTAACCTCCAGCAAGCCCTCAGTAGTGTGGGTGGGGGTGCTGCAGGTCAGATCCTAACACTCCATACTATAGTTCTGAAAGCTCCCTCCTTCTAAGCGGCTCTGCTCTGAGTGCCACAGGAGAGCTTGTTTGGCCTGTGTCCTGCTTCCCTTTGCTGGTATTGCTGGTTCCAAGGGAATAGTCTCTTCATATTTGGGGATTGACTCAGCCCAGGGTTTAGGGTGGCTGTCCCTCAAAGTGTTTTCCCTGTGCCTCCTAGATTACATTCTCTTCCCACTGCTCTGGTCCTCTCCTCTCTCCCTTCCCCTGGAGCCCCAGGGTGGGTGGTTGTGAAAGAGGTTTTTTGTGCAGTCCCTTTAAGAAGAATTCTGGGTCTGAGAAAACTGTCTCTTTCTCACAAACAGTATCCTGACTTGTTTTGCAGCTAAATACTGTCCATATGCCTCTTCTAGGCTCTGGGGCTGCAGGCTGGGGCTTTGTTTCTGGAACTCAGGACCCTCCCCTCTCTGCTAAACTCACTTCCAGCCTCGCCTCACAAGTCTCTCTGGGCTGCCGTTCACTCCAAGGAGCTGGGCAACCCTCTCCACATTTCTGCTTTTCCTACCAGTCTCAACATGGATTCTTCAGTGTTCCTTGGTTGAAAAGTCCTCTTAGTGTAACTTAAAGTTGGTTTTTCCTGATGATGCTTCTTAAAATTAAGTTGTAATCCATTTTGGTTCTGGGAGTTGGAAGTTGGTACATCTGCCTACTCCACCATCATCTTGCTGCCCCTGCAATCTCTGTATTCTCTCTCAATGTTATTGTTGTTCTCTGATTCCTGATACTTCTGACATTTTCACTTAAATGCTTCTGTAAAATTTTGTCCTGAAGACTCAGGTGTGAGAAAATATATTTATCTTAATTTTTGTTTAACTTCTATTAGCAAGAGCCACAGCACATGTTCAATGTAACAAAGGATAAGGTGAGGCACCTCTTGTGATGAAGATTATAGGAAAAAACAGGATAATAAAATGGAGTGTATCATAATAGAAGGTAATCCATGTAACAAAAAATCCAAGTTGTGGCAGATCAGTTAAAAACTATCTAAAAAAGCCCATGAGAGGGAAAGATGAATAAGTAAATTGATTATAAAAAAAGAGTACAATCCTGAAAGGACATTGAAAAGCTTTAAGCCAAGAATTTTAATAGCTGTTACCAGTAAACAATATAACAAAATTAAGCAAAACCAGAATCATTGCAGTGATTCCTGAAAGAACTATTATAATTCAGAGTTGGAAGAGTACCATGAATTCAAAGAAAAAAGATCCCCATAATATATTGCAAATAGTTTCCATATATTTTGGCAATGAACTAGATTAGAATTATCAGAAAATAGATTATTATAATTCAGATAGAATAGAGAAAATTCAGATAGATAAAGACAATCACCATGTAATCAGATAGAAGGAGGGTGGTGTTATATTTAACAAAAAAGGTGGATATCGGAGGAAAATATAATTAGAGAGCAATACATTTATTGCTTTCGATATTGCAGACATTGACTCTAAAATATGGTGGAATGGTGATATAAATTGGAAAGGTTAGAAAATTATAAATTTAATATTGGACCATCACCTCACACAGCATACCCAAAAATAAAATTAAAATAAATCATAGACTTAAATATAAGATTTAAATATATAAAACTTTTAGAAAAAACATAGGAGTAAATCTTCATTTTAACTTAATTTTTGTGAAAGTTTAGCATCTTCTCAGTTCTTTCTTGGCTCTTATACCTGAGTCAAATATATGTGGCTTTTAAAATTTTTCAGTATATGCAGGTGCTTTTTAGTGCCCTAATTACCCAAAGAAACTCTCTCTTTACCTTTTTCTTCCAGGCATTAGGCTCCTACTATAGTGCTCAATTGTGGTTTTCATTCAAAGCAGTTGTAGGTTTTTTATTTGCCTTACAATGCTCTAGCAATACTCGCTGTTTTTCAGCTGTCTTGAGTGAGTTCCATGATAAGCAAAAACAGAGACAATCGTCTTGTGTCAGTTTTTAGACAGTCCTTCAGACAGATTAGAATAGAACAGACAAGCACAAATTACAAATAAAGTCTGCTCGGCTACCTCTAGAACTGGGGACTAGGGTCCTACATTGAGAACACAGGCTACCACCTTTAAGACCACCACTGTGCCGGGGAGGAAGTGAGTCCAAGTGAACAAAAATGCTACAAAACTTCCAGTCTTGGCCAGTGGCATGGTGGCTAGAGCACCACCCCAAAGCACAGGGGTCACTGGTTTTTGCCCAAGGTCACCAGCTCTATCAAAGGGTTCAGTCAGGGCACATATGAGAAGCAATCAATGTCACAACTAAGTGAAACAAAGCTTTAATATTTCTCTCTCTCACTCTATAAAGAAATGCTACAAAACTTTATAGCAATTTTTTAGTTGTCTTTTACTTAATTTAACATTCAGTTGTTTGTTATAAACTTTTGCCAGTTTGTAGAGTTCTGACAAATTGGTTGTGACAGTTCATGCTGATATTTTGATGATTCTGTGGAGAGTTGGGAGTTTGAAGCTGCCTATGTCACAATTCTTTCTATGCTATTTTTTTATAAAGAAATTTTTTCTATAGAGTTTACTAAAGTATTACATGAAGTAAGTGCAGGAGTGAAAACACAGCTTGTGTGTTTTTTCCTAAAGGGCATTTGCTAACCTATTGTTCAGTAGTTCATTTAACTTCCAGCAAAAATTTCAACCTTTGCTAATACCAATGTGTAATGATAAATATGACACTTTCTCTCTTCTCAAGGACCAGAGACTGTGTATAGTGGGGTGGTAGAGGTCTGGATGTCCTGGAGCTTATGACCAGCATATATCCTTTTCCCTGGGAATTGACAAATTTCAGGGATGGCTATACAGAAATAACAATCAGCTTGAAAATATATAGCTAAGTCTTCATGGTTCACTGATAGGGTTTCTAGGTGAAAAATCCAGTGCTAAACTTGGTATAATTATGTGATTAAAATTCACTAGGTATATAACATTAAGAGTTTTTGATCTATAAAAATTGAACAGGTTTTCAAATTATCATTTATATTTAAAAATCAAGGTTTAAACTTTTCAGAGAGATGTCATATTTTCTGTTTCTATCTTGCATTAAATATTTAAGTCTATATAGGTATATACTGTATGCATATATTTTAGTGTATGAAGCTAAGATAACAATTTTTAATTTGTTAAAGACCATCACTAACTGGGTAAAAAGTTTTGGGCTTAGGTGACTCATAAAACAAATAGATTTTTGTGATTTCAATTAATTCATTTCTGCGTGAAGTATTTCATAAAGGCTTTTGTTAAGAGCTTAGAAGAGCAGTTTTTCATATACCAAATTATGGAGGTTATATCTTTATCAATACCTTGAATTACAAAATTCACATAGGTGAATTATAATCACATAGGTAATTACAATTACATAAACTTAAATGTAATTGCAATGACATTATTTTTAAAATCAGAATCTATAGTAATTGACAGTAGAAACTCATATTGTCTGTGGGAATTATACTTTATGATATGTAAATGTAACTAAAGTATATCTTTCTCTTAACTCAGAGATAATTTTATGTCAATATCTCTAGTATAGGATAAAGATGTTTTTAAGGTGACACTAATAGTTCATTGATTCACTTGAACCTATACTTGATATTTCTCTAAGAATCAGTTTCCACATTTTGAAAATTAAGCTAAGCTATTTCCAAACTCCCCCCCCCCCATTTTTTTTTTTTTTTGTATTTTTCTGAAGTAGGAAACAGGGAAGCAGTCAGACAGAATTCCACATGTGCCTGACCAGGAGCCACCCAGCATGCCCTCCAGGGGGCGATGCTCTGCCCATCTGGGGAGTTGCTCTGTTGCAACCAGAGCCATTCTAGCACCTGAGGCAAAGGCCACAGAGCCATCCTCAGCGCCCGGGCCAACCCTGCTCCAATGGAGCCTTGGCTGCGGGAGGGGAAGAGAGAGACAGAGAGGAAGGAGAGGGGGAGGGGTGGAGAAGCAGATGGACACTTCTCCTGTGTGCCCTGGCCAGGAATCGAACCCGGGACTCCTGCACGCCAGGCCAACACTCTACCACTGAGCCAACCGGCCAGGGCTCTCCAAACTCCCTTTAACTCTTAGAAAATTCTAAGTCCCAATTTATGTTTACAAACTTTCACTAACTTATCTGTTTATACATGCATCTCTCTGAGTGCTGACTATGGGCCAAGCAGTGTGATGCTTTTGACAATACAGGTTTTAACAATCTAGATGGGTTCAACAGGATCAGACCACATAAATCATCAGTGATCTCAAAGGTCAAAGAGGTTTAACCTCCTCAGGTTTCTGTTTCTATTTCAACTCATGTAGTTAAAGACAGGCTACCCCAGAATGTGCTGCTCTGTCATTGCTGATTAATTTGAATTAAAGTTACTTAAGAAACAGCTGGTTCAAGAAGGACACTCTGACCCTCTTTGGCCCATCAACTGTAAGCAGAAAACAAATTTCCCATTTGAAGGGTACTTTTTCAGCCTCTGGAGAATAGAAGACATCCACATCACCAGAGGTAGGACATTCAGAGCTAAGAAGTCTACATAAACAAACTTTACTACTTCACTAATTTACTACCCCAAGCCTAAACCCCTTTGTCTTATCAATTCTTCACAAATTTATAGCTTCTTTGTCTAAAAGTTGTCTGCTTTGATAATGTCTTTGAGTCTCATTTTTATGAGTTCCCATTTATACTCAATTTTTTTTTCTCCTGTTAATTTGTCTTATGTCAATTTAATTATTAGACCAACCAAAGAATCTAGAAAAGAAGAAAGGAAAAGTTTTCTTCCCCTGTACTATGTTAAAAACATTCACTTGTTTATCTGGATCCCTGACTACCAGCCTGTAAACAATCAGGGCTAACTCTTTCTTTCCTGCCCTCCATGTTGATGTTTCTTGGGTATTATTTGCCTGTTACTGATTTCTTCTTTCTATTCTTCAAATGTTTTGGATCCTCTGCCCCTATGCTCCTCAATTCCAATTATTGTCTGATTTCATAATGTTGTACTTAGTTGATCAACATGCCGAGGATGTGCTAAACCAGCGGTAGTCAACCTGGTCCCTACTTCCCAATAGCAGAGCAACCAAAGTATAAATAAAAAGATAGATTTAACTATAGTAAGTTGTTTTATATAAATTTATTCTACCAAACTTAGCAAAAATCCAACAAAGTACTTGGTAAGTAATTATTATTATATGCTTTAACTTGCTGTAACTCTGCTTTATTAATTTTATAAAGTAAAGTTACTTCCCTACTTTATAAATTACCATTACTGTAGAACCAGTCAGCAGTTAGACAATTTTACTAATAACAGAGATACAAAAGTGGGTGGTAGGTATAAAAATGTTGACTACCCCTGTGCTAAACAATCATGATCCGGCCCTGGCTGGTTGGCTCAGTGGTAGAGCGTCGGCCTGGCGTGCGGGGGACCCGGGTTCGATTCCCAGCCAGGGCACATAGGAGAAGCGCCCATTTGCTCCCCCACCCCCTCTCCCCTCTTTCCTCTCTGTCTCTCTCTTCCCCTCCTGCAGCCAAGGCTCCATTGGAGCAAAGATGGCCCGGGCGCTGGGGATGGCTCCTTGGCCTCTGCCCCAGGCGCTAGAGTGGCTCTGGTCACGGCAGAATGAAGCCCCGGGGGGGGGGGGGGTAGAGCATCGCCCCCTGGTGGGCGTGCCAGGTGGATCCCGGTCGGCGCATGCGGTAGTCTGTCTGACTGTCTCTCCTCGTTTCCAGCTTCAGAAAAAAAAAGTACAAAAAAAAAATTAAAAAAACCCCAAAAAACAATTATGATCCTTGATTGAAATGCTTTGTAAATTTTCAACTTGTTAGTTAATCCAAGCAATCAAGCCAAGCAAAATACTACCAGGTTCTTTTCTTACAGAATTAATGCTTAATCCCATTATTTTTTGCAATAGTATTGTTCAAAGTAAAATTATAAAATAAAATTACTTGGCTAATTCACATTCACAAGCTATTAAGAATGAGGTAATTTTCAACCAAAGGGCCCAAGAGTACCTATTTTGGTCAAATTAGATGATAGTTTTTTATTCTATTGCTTCACAGAAGAAACAAGATAAATCAAGTGGTTCAAATTTGCTAGAACTTGACTTTTATTGACTGTAAGTTATTTTGACATCATTGGCCTTACTTTGAATTTAATGTATGATTTCAGAATTTATAGTAATAGTTGCTTCTACTTGAATTATAGAGTGATGTCAGGCTGTTAATGACTCTTAGGTTAATATTTCTCATTTGTAAAATATGAATAATTGTACTGGCCTTATAAAAAATTATAGGTTAAATATCTACAGTTGTGGTTTTTAAAGTATAGTCTCAATTTGGCACCATGAGCATAACCTAGGAACAAAATTATACATTCTCATGATGCAACCCAGACATACTGAATCAGAAACTCTCTGGAACTGAGCTAAGCTATATGTGTTTTTAACAAACCCTCAAGTTGATTCTGATACATGGTAACATTTGAGAATTGTTGGTCTAAAACATGTAAAGCCTCTGGCATAGAGCTTGGTGTACTTCACAGTATTGTGGTAATCATCATTATCATTAATATTGGGTAGCTATTTCATGAGCGCCCAAAATTTAGTTTTTCTTCTCCCTTTATGTCTTGATAGCCCAGAGGAATTGTGGAAGTAAGGTGGGGGTTACTTGGAATAAGAAAATTTGGTACAATCAAATTTTCTGAATGCATAGTTTAACAGTAAGGATGGGAAACCTCATTTTCTGAAAGTAAAAATAACTGTGATGTGTATTTAAGGGATCATAAATTACTCAATTGCTTTATTATATTACCAAAATGTTCTTGGCTACTACTACTGTCTTTCAATAAAAATGTATATCTATTTAATGAAAAGTAGTTTCATTCCAAAGCAGTATACAATTTTGGTTGTTTTCATTTCTATTTGTATATACCACTGCTTTTATGAAATTTATAAAATTTTATAACAAAATGATAATATAGCATTATACTCAAAAGAAGCATTATTGGCATTTTTAACTTAGGTTATTTTTATTAAATATACAACCTGAATAAATCATTTTTAATTGTTTATTCAGCCTTTGCATTTTTTGGGGGGTGGGGTGGGAGAGAGACAGAGAGAGGGACAGACAGAAATAGACAGTTTGAGAGAGAGATGAGAAGCATCAACTCTTCATTGTGGCACTTTAGTTATTCATTGATTGCTTTTTCATATGTGTCTTGATGGGGAGGTGGGGAATTCTCCAACCAAGCCAGTGACCTTGCTCAACCCAGCAACCTTGGGCTCAACCCAGCGACTTTGGGCTTTAAGCCAGCAACTTTTGGGCTCAAGCCAGAGACAATGGAGTTATATCCATGATCCCATGCTCAAGCTGGTGACTTTGGGGTTTCAAACCTGGCTTCTCTACATCCCAGGCCAACTCTCCATCCACTGTGTCACCACCTGGTCAGGCTTGCCTTATTTGTTAAACATCTTATTTTTAGAATTCTTTTGGTTTTGCACCCAATGAGAACATTTGAGGCAGCGGATTTTCTCCAACAACAAAAAGCAATTTTGCAAACACCAGCTGGGTATCTTACAATTCAACTCAATTCTGACATTGTCTACCTAAAGATAGTGTCAGATCCCACAGGTTAAGTGTTCAGTCCTACAGGAATGCCTTTCTACCTTTAGACACCAGTTGCAAGTCCAGGTTGTTACCTACACCTATACTTCTGTTTGGCTATAAATCAAAGGGTCTCAACATCTGCACCTTGAGTTTAATTAATATGCAACAGTGGCTCAAGAAACTCACAGAAAAATTTTACTTACTATTGATAGATCAGTCATTTATTATTAAAATGCTAGGCCCTGGCCGGTTGGCTCAGTGGTAGAGCGTCGGCCTGGCGTGCAGAGGTCCCGGGTTCGATTCCTGACCAGGGCACACAGGAGAGGCACCCATCTGCCTCTCCACCCCTCCCCCTCTCCTTCCTCTCTGTCTCTCTCTTCCCCTCATGCAGTGAGGCTCCACTGGAGCAAAGATGGCCCAGGCGCTGGGGATGACTCCTTGGCCTCTGCCCCAGGTGCTAGAGTGGCTCTGGTCGCAACAGAGCGACGCCCCAGAGGGGCAGAGCATCGCCCCCTGGTGGGCGTGCCGGGTGGATCCTGGTCGGGCGCATGCGGGAGTCTGTCTCTCCCCGTTTCCAGCTTCAGAAAAATAAAAATAAATAAATAAGTAAATAAAATGCTATGACTCAGGAACAGCCAGATGGAAGAGATATATAGTACAAGGTAGTGGGACGATTCTGAAGCTTTTATGCTCTCTCTATACATGCAACTTTCCTAACAACAGCATATGTTTCCCAACTCAGAAGTTCTCCAAACCATTCTTTTGGACTTATGGAGATTTTATTACATAGACATAACTAATTAAATCATTGACTGTTAGTATTTGAACTCACTCTCTAACCCCTTCCCCTGCCTGAAGGTCAGAGGTTGGAACTGGGAGTTACAACCCTCTAATCACATGGCTGACTCCACTGGCCACCAACCTCCATCCTTAGGTGTTTTACAAGAGTCACTTTGCTAATGTAACAAAATGCCTTTATTACTCTCAACACGTAGCAAATTCCAAGGAGGTAGGGAGCTGTGAACCGGAATCTGTGGGGAAAGATGAAATATATATGAGAATATATATGAGAATATTTTTTTGGTTATTTGAATGGCCAAATATATATTTCTCTTATAAATCACAGTATTGTTAGAATAACAATTAAGAAAATAATATGTTGTAGGGATTCCTAACGTGAGTAACCCCATGATGTGCCTCTGTGATATGTAGATTGTTTTGAGCTAAAGGCAACCAAGAACGTAGGGTCTCAAGAGCAACTTCTGCCGTACATTAACAGAGGTAAGCTTTTTTTTTTTTTTACTTATTTATGGGACAGAACAAATTTCTAGTTACTGAATATCTGTTCTTATTGACCTGCAATGACCTTCCTCCTTTTTGAAGCCCTAAGATGATTCCTGCTAAGAAGGTCCTTTATACCTCATTTTCCTTTTCTGCCTTTGAACTTTTCATATATGTGGACTTTCTGACTCTCTCATGTACATGAGGCTTCCAAACATATGTATGTAATTAAATTTAGTCATTTTCTCTTGCTAATCTGTCTAATGCTTATTTGATTATTAAACCAGACTAAAGCATCTTGAGGATAAATAAAAGTTCCTTCCTCCCCAATAGTATACATCTATATTTTAATATAGTTATTAAATTTATAGACATTAAAGTTTACTAACTTTAGATATTAAACTTTTATCAAAAACTTGATTATTTTTCTGAGACATTGTTTTTTATATTAAAATATAGACAAGTGAGGATATACCTTCATTAATGGTGTACTAATTGAATAGTTTCACTATTACAATTGACTGAGTACTATATATTTTTTTATCTTACAAAGATATTAAATTATTTTGTACCCTGAAAAAACAAACCAAATATTTAATATAAAATATTGTTTTCACTAAAAGAATTTTTTTTTTTGTATTTTTCTGAAGCTGGAAACAGGGAGAGACAGTCAGACAGACTCCCGCATGCGCCCAACCGGGATCCACCCAGCACGCCCACCAGGGGGCGATGCTCTGCCCACCAGGGGGCGATGTTCTGCCCATCCGGGGCGTTGTTCTGTTGTGACCAGAGCCACTCTAACTCCTGGGACAGAGGCCAAGGAGCCATCCCCAGCGCCCGGGCCATCTTTGCTCCAATGGAGCTTTGCTGCAGGAGGGGAAGAGAGAGACAGAGAGGAAGGAGAGGGAGAGGGGTGGAGAAGCAGATGGGCGCTTCTCCTGTGTGCCCTGGCCGGGAATCGAACCTGGGACTTCTGCACGCCAGGCCGATGCTCTACCACTGAGCCAACCGGCCAGGGCCACTAAAAGAATTTTTTCTCTTATCCATATTTGCTGCTGGAAGATTCAGCTAAAAGTGGCTTCAATTAAATAAAAATAAAACAGAAAAGGGCTTTAAGAGATTTCCAACTTTTACTGGAATTATAGCTTTCCATTCTCCCTTTATTAAAAGAGAGCATTAAGAATGATTCTTCTTTAGTAAAAAGGAAATGTTCAGAAATTCTTAATGATGGAATAAAATACAAATAATAAAACTCTATGCAGTTTGATGGTAAGTAGAAGATAAGCATTAAAGTGTGAATTCCCAGTTAGTCTTTTATATTTATGACTAAGTAAATTTTTTAGTATTGATTAGAAAAGGTAACTAGGAAAGAATTTGCTTCTGGCTGTTTATCACACAATATAAAAAAATCAAACTCATTTTAACTCTAAAAATTCTTTTCTTAATGATTAACTCTTGAAAGAAAACTTTAACAATAAAAGATTAATCAGAAAAAAATCACACAATTTGTAAATATATTATCAGAATATTAAAATTAAGAATTTTAACTACAATTAAAAATATTTGTTGCTTTCTTACTCATAGCTATGTTCATGGGATATTTGTCCTATGATGACATTGAGATTACAAAAATATTTATAAAAGACTCCTTTTAAAAGAAAAATAATTTTGCCCTAGCCTGATAGCTTAGTTGGTTATAGCTTTGTTGGGATGCACTGGGGTTACCAGTTCAATTCCCAACCAGGGCATATACAGAGAAAGATAGATGTTCCTTTTTCTCTCTCTCTCCCCCTTCCTCTCTCTCCAAACTCAATAAATAAATTAATTAATTAATTGAAGGGAAAATAATATTTAACAATAGTTTGATATTATTTATTCAAGTTTGTCATTATTTAATTATCTTATGTCATAAAAGTAGACTTAACAAATAACATTAACAGAGAAAATATTATTTGTTACTTAAATGTTTTTATTTTTAAGTGAATCCATAAATTGCTATTTAAATATCTGTATCATTATACTAAATATAAAAAGCTTTGTTTAGTTGGCTCAAATAACTTTCACAACTACACATTTTACAGACATAGTAACAGCCATAGGGTCACAAATTCCATCAATTTAATGTCTAGTGTTAAAGAGAAAAAACACAGGTCCAAACTGGTATTACTGGTGTTAAAAATTCATGATACCAGGCCCTTATCTGAGCTGTTGTTTGAAAATATCATTTCCCATTTAGTTGGCTTTCTGTTTATTTTGTTATCAGTTTCTCTTGCTGAGCAAAAACTTCTTAGTCTGATGTAGTCCCATTCATTAATTTTTGCCTTCACTTCTCTTGCCTGTGGAGTCAAATTTATAAAATGCTCTTTAAAACCCAGGTCCATGAGTTGAGTACCTATGTCTTCTTCTATATACTTAATTGTTTCAGGTCTTATGTTTAGATCTTTGATCAATTTTGAGTTAATTTTAGTACAGGGGGACAAACTGTAGTCCAGTTTCATTCTTTTGCATGTGGCTTTCCAGTTTTCCCAGCACCATTTATTGAAGAGGCTTTCTTTTCTCCATTGTGTGTTGTTGGTCCATTTATCAAAAATTATTTGACTATATATATGTGGTTTTATTTCTGGACTTTCTATTCTGTTCCATTGGTCTGAGTGTCTATTTTTCTGCCAATACCATGCTGTTTGGATTGTCGTGGCCCTATAATAGAGTTTGAAGTCAGGTATTGTAATGCCCCCAGCTTCATTCTTTTTCTTTAGGATTGCTTTGGCTATTCGGGGTTTTTTATAGTTCCATATAAATCTGATGATTTTTCCATATAAATCTGATGATTTTTTGCTCTATTTCTTTAAAAAATGTCATTGGAATTTTGATGGGAATTGCATTAAATTTGTATATTGCTTTGGGTAATATAGCCATCTTGATTATATTTATTCTTCCTAGCCAAGAACAAGGTATATTCTTCCATCTCATTATATCTTTTTCGATTTTCCTTAACAATGGTTTATAGTTTTCATTATATAAGTCCTTTACATTCTTTGTTATGTTTATTCCTAAGTATTTTATTTTTTTTGTTACAATTGTGAAGGGGATTATTCTTTTGAGTTCGTTCTCAATTGTTTTATTTTTGGCATATAGAAAGGCTATTGACTTCTGTATGTTAATTTTGTATCCTGCGACCTTACTGTATTGGCTTACTGTTTCTAGTAGTCTTTTTGTGGATTCTTTGGGGTTTTCGATGTATAGGATCATATCATCTGCAAAAAGTGATACTTTTACTTCTTCTTTTCTGATATGGATGCCTTTTATTTCTTTGCCTTGTCTGATTGCTCTGGCTAGAACCTCTAGTACCACATTAAATAAGAGTGGAAAGAGTGGACAACCCTGTCTTGTTCCTGATTTAAGGGGGAAAGCCTTCAGTTTAGTACCATTTAATATGATGTTAGCTGATGGTTTATCATATATGGCCTTTATCATGTTGAGATATTTTCCTTCTATACCCATTTTGTTGAGAGTCTTAAACATAAAATTGTGTTGTATTTTATCGAAAGCCTTTTCTGCGTCTATTGATAAGATCATGTGGTTTTTGTTCTTTGTTTTGTTGATATGGTGTATTACATTAACCGTTTTACGTATGTTGAACCATCCTTGAGATTCTGGGATGAATCCCACTTGATCATAATGTATTATCTTTTTAATATGTTGTTGTATTCAATTTGCTAGTATTTTGTTTAGTATTTTAGCATCTGTATTCATTAGAGATATTGGTCTGTAATTTTCTTTTTTTGTGCCATCCTTGCCTGGTTTTGGTATGAGGGTTTTGTTGGCCTCATAAAATGTGTTTGGAAGTATTGCTTCTTCTTCAATTTTTTGGAAGACTTTGAGTAGAATAGGAACCAAGTCTTCTTTGAATGTTTGATAAAATTCGCTGGTATAGCCGTCAGGGCCTGGACTTTTTTTGGGGGGGGGAGGTTTTTAATGGTTTTTTTCTATTTCTTCTCTACTAATAGGTCTGTTTAGGCTTTCTGCTTCTTCTTGACTCAGTAAGAACTCATAAAACTCAACAACAAACAAAGAAACAATCCAATAAAAAAATGGGAAGAGGATATGAACAGACACTTCTCCCAGGAAGAAATACAGATGGCCAACAGATATATGAAAAGATGCTCATCTTCTTTAGCTATTAAAGAAATGCAAATCAAAACTGCAATAAGATACCACCTCACACCTGTTCGATTAGCTATTATTAACAAGACAGGTAATAGCAAATGTTGGAGAGGCTGTGGAGAAAAAGGAACTCTCATACACTGTTGGTGGGAATGTAAAGTAGTACAACCATTATGGAAGAAAGTATGGTGCCTCCTCAAAAAACTGAATATAGAACTACCTTATGACCCAGCAATCCCTCTACTGGGTATATACCCCAAAAACTCAGAAACATTGACACGTAAAGACACATGCAGCCCCATGTTCATTGCAGCATTGTTCACAGTGGCCAGGACATGGAAACAACCAAAAAGCCCATCAATAGATGACTGGATAAAGAAGATGTGGCACATATACACTATGGAATACTACTCAGCCATAAGAAATGATGACATCGGATCATTTACAGCAAAATGGTGGGATCTTGATAACATAATACGAAGCGAAATAAGTAAATCAGAAAAAACCAGGAACTGCATTATTCCATACGTAGGTGGGACATAAAAGTGAAACTAAGAGACATTGATAAGAGTGTGGTGGTTACGGGGGGGGAGGGGGGAAAGGGAGAGGGAAAGGGGAGGGGGAGGGGCACAAAGAAAACTAGATAGAAGGTGACAGAGGACAATCTGACTTTGGGTGATGGGTATGCAACATAATTGAATGACAAGATAACCTGGACTTGTTATCTTTGAATGTATGTATCCTGATTCATTGATGTCGTCCCATTAAAAAAATAAAATTATTTAAAAAAAAATTCATGATACCAAACCTAGATTTAATATTTGATCTAATTGTAGTTTCATCCTCTCCCGGAAACATAATCTTAATTAACAAGTCTAGAATTTCTGGTGAAGCATCAGCAAGGTAATCTGTCACATGCACCCTCTTTATCTTCTTCCCATAGAGAGAAGAAGCAATCTAAGTCATAAAACCCTTTTATTTCTCTTACCCCCCCCAAAGAAAGATTTTAGGGCTTCTCAAATATTATTTTCTTTTGTTAATAGCTCCCTTGCCTCACTCTTTTTCCTATAAGAACCTTTCCTTTTGTATAACTCTTTGGAACACCCTTTTATATTATTCCATAATTTTTGTTTAATATAAAAATTTGTATTTAGTTTAGGTAATAGTGTATGTCTTCTTATATCTACATTCTGTTACCCTTAGAGACAACAGTACTTGTCCCACTTGGGTAAAATTGTTTGGTCTGTTATTAGGCTTGAATTATGGAAAGTTGGAGCTTCAATCCTGCAGGGAAGTTGGTAAATTTTTAAGGTTAATATAAGTGTGCTGAGATTTCAAACCATCTGCTTTCTTAACTGTACTTTCATAGTATAATTTGAGTAGGAAAACTGACAGAAACAACAAGTAACAAGATCAATTTTGTTTGCTTTACACTTTTAAGTTAAGCCTATATCTAACACTTTCAAATGCTTGTTCACTAAAGGATGTTAGAATCATCTCAAGATTAAGCATTGCTTTATTATTTTTCTTCATTAGCATTATAAGCATTACCAACTAATCAATGCAAAAAATTGAAGTCAGTAAAAAATTACTGAGAAATATTTATGTGCCAAGTACTTTCCAGGACAATGGGGCAAGATAAACTTTTGGGGATGTAGAAAAAGAGACTCAGCTTTATAGGCACTTAATTCTTATCAATGAGCAACTAAAATCAATGAGCATCTTAAATTAAGGAAGACATTTTTATATCTATGAGCAATTTTCTTTGTTAATGATTTGCTCTTGTTTCAAGCCAAAGCATGAAATACTGACAAAGTTCAGCTTACTTTGTAGAAGATGCAATATAGCAACAAGGGATAGACTGCCAGTATTTTTTATCCATAATGTCACCAGCACTACAGATCAACAGTATGAATTATACTTCCAAAGGATATGCACAGCAGATAATTTGGGTGCAAGAGAAAATATGAAGGAAATGTATTATGTCCTGATTTATCTTCAAGGACCTGTTTGTTGACATAACTCACATGTTGTTTGATCCAGAATGGAACATCACTGCATCTGGTTGAAAATTTTCTTCTATAGATGTAAAAACCAAAGTCCCCAGTTATTAGGGGGTGGTGTGCATGAAGTGGAGAAGATTTACTAATCATTGACCTTGGCCTAGAATTCAGGTCTTTAAACTCCCCGGCCTCCATTCATCCTCCTATATCACACTGCCTCAAAGTATGAAGTTATGAAAAGGCATTTTCAGTGAGGGCATGGAAGAGTCACAAACTCAAGGTAGCCCCATCTATGATGCATGCAAAGCACACCCATTCACTTAGACAAACACAAAACATGTGCACAGGCACTATTTTCTGGCTCATTAAGCAGTATCACATTGAGACTTAAACAGCTCAAGAAAAAAAACAATAAAAGTATATATTACAACATATTAAAAAATGTTAGTATTCACAGAAGGAAGAGATCAGAATGGGCTGGATGAAATATTTGAAGTAGCTAGTCAGATTCTTTTCAGAGGTAAATTGCAACACATCAGCTAGCGGAGAGACTGTCATTGTGGGAAATTCTATTTATGTGATATTCAGTTTGAATTTTGTAAAAAATTACTCTCCTTGGAGTAATTTTTTTTTCTGTCATATTTAGACCCTATGGGTGACAAGTGGCTGAGTATCATCATAAGGTTTTTCATGCAAAGTTAACTCATCACCATTATCAGCTTTTTAGAATCATTTGCAGTGAGCTGCTGTCAAGGGGAGTATTTCACTGAATAAAAAACATGCATCTGGACATGACTTTCTTGCAACATTTATAGACATGCTCATAATACTTCCAGAAAAGGGAAATCTAATCTATGTGGTTACATTTTATGCTCCTGCTAGAGAGAAAAGAATGGCATATTAACTCTCAGGCCTACTCTAAAAAATCAATGGCAGAAAAATTAAAATAGTGAAAATTAGTTTAATTGCTCATAATCACTTTTCAGAGACTCCCTTACTTTCAAAGGGTATCATTACAATGTCTCATATACATTGAACACTCATTTAAAGATAGTTTGTTAATATTAAAATCATCATTTCTATTATGATTATAATGTATAAATGGATAGTGGTATTCTCCTATACAAAACCTAACTTTCTTTTTTTTTATTTATTTATTTATTTATTTATTTATTATTTATTCATTTTAGAGAGGAGAGGGAGAGACAGAAAGAGAGAGAGAGAGAGAGAGAGGAGAGATGGAGAGAGAGAAGGGGTGAGGAGCTGGAAGCATCAACTCCCATATATGCCTTGACCAGGCAAGCCCAGGGTTTCGAACCTGCGACCTCAGCATTTCCAGGTTGACACTATCCACTGCGCCACCACAGGTCAGCACACCAAGCCTAACTTTCACAGAACCTTTTCAACTTTGACACTTGATTAAGACAGCTTCCATTAAGTACCCTAATCCCACATTTTAATATTTTCTTCAGCATTCATTTCACTTGGCATCCACTCCTTCCTCCTTCTGAGATATTGCTCAACTCAGCTTGTACATTCTAATTAACTTGGATTTTAATAGTGTGGGTTGCACTTTTGGGCTTTCTTTTTTTTTTTTTATTTTATTTTATAATTTTATTTTTTAAATGGGGTGACATCAATAAATCAGGATACATATATTCAAAGATAACAAGTCCAGGTTATCTTGTCTTTCAATTATGTTGCATACCCACCACCCAAAGTCAGATTGTCCTCTGTCACCTTCTATCTTGTTTTCTTTGTGCCCCTCCCACCCCCTATCCCTCTCCCATTCCCCCCTCCCCCCCGTAACCACCACACTCTTATCAATGTCTCTTAGTTTCACTATTATGTCCCACCTACGTATGGAATAATACAGTTCCTGTTTTTTTCTGATTTACTTATTTCGCTTCGTATCATGTTATCAAGATCCCACCATTTTGCTGTAAATGTTCCGATGTCATCATTTCTTATGGCTGAGTAGTATTCCATAGTGTATATGTGCCACATCTTCTTTATCCAGTCATCTATTGATGGGCTTTTTGGTTGTTTCCATGTCCTGGCCACTGTGAACAATGCTGCAATAAACATGGGGCTGCATGTGTCTTTACGTATCAATGTTTCTGAGTTTTGGGGATATATACCCAGTAGAGGGATTGCTGGGTCATAAGGTAGTTCTATTTTCAGTTTTTTGAGGAACCACCATACTTTCTTCCATAATGGTTGTACTACTTTACATTCCCACCAACAGTGGATGAGGGTTCCTTTTTCTCCACAACCTCTCCAACATTTGCTATTACCTGACTTGCTAATAACAGCTAATCGAACAGGTGTGAGGTGGTATCTCATTGCCGTTTTGATTTGCATTTCTCTAATAGCTAAAGAAGATGAGCATCTTTTCATATATCTGTTGGCCATTTGTATTTCTTCCTGGGAGAAGTGTCTATTCATATCCTCTTCCCATTTTTTTATTGGATTGTTTGTTTGTTTGTTGTTGAGTTTTATGAGTTCTTTGTATATTTTGGATATTAGGCCCTTATCTGAGCTGTTGTTTGAAAATATCATTTCCCATTTAGTTGGCTTTCTGTTTATTTTGTTATCAGTTTCTCTTGCTGAGCAAAAACTTCTTAGTCTGATGTAGTCCCATTCATTAATTTTTGCCTTCACTTCTCTTGCCATTGGAGTCAAATTCATAAAATGCTCTTTAAAACCCAGGTCCATGAGTTGAGTACCTATGTCTTCTTCTATGTACTTAATTGTTTCAGGTCTTATGTTTAGATCTTTGATCCATTTTGAGTTAATTTTTGTACAGGGAGACAAACTGTAGTCCAGTTTCATTCTTTTGCATGTGGCTTTCCAGTTTTCCCAGCACCATTTATTGAAGAGGCTTTCTTTTCTCCATTGTGTGTTGTTGGCCCCTTTATCAAAAATTATTTGACTATATATATGTGGTTTTATTTCTGGGTTTTCTATTCTGTTCCATTGGTCTGAGTGTCTATTTTTCTGCCAATACCATGCTGTTTTGATTGTCGTGGCCCTATAATAGAGTTTGAAGTCAGGTATTGTTATGCCCCCAGCTTCATTCTTTTTCTTTAGGATTGCTTTGGCTATTCGGGGTTTTTTATAGTTCCATATAAATCTGATGATTTTTTGCTCTATTTCTTTAAAAAATGTCATTGGAATTTTGATGGGAATTGCATTAAATTTGTATATTGCTTTGGGTAATATAGCCATCTTGATTATATTTATTCTTCCTAGCCAAGAACAAGGTATATTCTTCCATCTCATTATATCTTTTTCGATTTCCCTTAACAATGGTTTATAGTTTTCATTATATAAGTCCTTTACATTCTTTGTTATGTTTATTCCTAAGTATTTTATTTTTTTTGTTGCAATCGTGAAGGGGATTATTCTTTTGAGTTCCTTCTCAGTTGTTTCATTGTTGGCATATAGAAAGGCTATTGACTTCTGTATGTTAATTTTGTATCCTGCGACCTTACTGTATTGGCTTATTGTTTCTAGTAGTCTTTTTGTGGATTCTTTGGGGTTTTCGATGTATAGGATCATATCATCTGCAAAAAGTGATACCTTTACTTCTTCTTTTCCGATATGGATGCCTTTTATTTCTTTGTCTTGTCTGATTGCTCTGGCTAGAACCTCTAGTACCACATTAAATAAGAGTGGAGAGAGTGGACAACCCTGTCTTGTTCCTGATTTAAGGGGGAAAGCCTTCAGTTTAGTGCCATTTAATATGATGTTAGCTGATGGTTTATCATATATGGCCTTTATCATGTTGAGATATTTTCCTTCTATACCCATTTTGTTGAGAGTCTTAAACATAAAATTGTGTTGTATTTTATCGAAAGCCTTTTCTGCGTCTATTGATAAGATCATGTGGTTTTTGTTCTTTGTTTTGTTGATATGGTGTATTACATTAACCGTTTTACGTATGTTGAACCATCCTTGAGATTCTGGGATGAATCCCACTTGATCATGATGTATTATTTTTTTAATATGTTGTTGTATTCGATTTGCTAGTATTTTGTTTAGTATTTTAGCATCTGTATTCATTAGAGATATTGGTCTGTAGTTTTCTTTTTTTTGTGCCATCCTTGCCTGGTTTTGGCAAGGAGATAATAAAAATCAGAGCAGAAATAAATGAATTAGAGTACAGAAAAACTATAGAAAAAATTAATAGAACAAGGAGCTGGTTCTTTGAAAAGATCAACAAAATTGACAAACCCTTGGCAAGACTTACCAAGGAAAAAAGAGAAAGAACTCATATAAACAAAATACAAAATGAAAGTGGAGAAATCACCACGGACACCGTAGATATACAAAGAATTATTGTAGAATACTATGAAAAACTTTATGCCACTAAATTCAACAACCTAGAAGAAATGGATAAAATCCTAGAACAATACAACCTTCCTAGACTGAGTCGAGAAGAAGCAGAAAGCCTAAACAGACCTATCAGTAGAGAAGAAATAGAAAAAAACATTAAAAACCTCCCCAAAAATAAAAGTCCAGGCCCTGACGGCTATACCAGCGAATTTTATCAAACATTCAAAGAAGACTTGGTTCCTATTCTACTCAAAGTCTTCCAAAAAATTGAAGAAGAAGCAATACTTCCAAACACATTTTATGAGGCCAACATAACCCTCATACCAAAACCAGGCTTTCTTTAATGTTGACACAGCAATAATAACTTATAGCCTGATGATCTGGCTCAGTAAAATTTGGCCCTACACTAGGCCAACCTGAATGTTCTTTGACCTGAATGTTTTTTAGTTTCTCCACTGCTAATCAACTTCCTTTTAAGTTTCAATTCCATGAAGAATTCAGAATATTTTATTCTCTACTAACATTTCCACTTTTTTATATAAGTAAACTTTCCAGTCTTGTGTAGTGGGTCTCAAATAGAATCCTGGAAAAAGTTCATCCCAGAAAAGTTCAGTAAAGAAATAATATCCAAACTTATGTATTGGTCTTTGACTCTGTAATTATATTGGGCAGATATGGATGTTTTCTGCAATTTCTGGTGATAGGCATCCTGGCCTCCATGAAGAATTGATTGTTCGAATAACATAATATAATAATTTATTTTACTTGTCATGATAGATTTACAAGAAATTTAGCTAGCTATAATACCTTACTCAGTGGTTCAAACCTTCTTCCTATTTTCCAGAAAAATGGGTAATAATAAAGCTAAGGACTAATTTTCTAGGGAACTAATTTCTGGAAACTTTTGGAGCTATTCATGATGCTTTTTATCCCTCTAAATTTGTAATAAAGCACATCTTAGGTTATTTTAAGGAACATAATTTTGAAAACTCTGGTCTACATTTGTATACTTTTACTAAAATTGGAGGTACAAAGTCAGCTTTTGTCAAATCTAGAAACAGCAGGATTCCAAGAAAAATTGTTTTCATTTATGTAATAGGTAGAAACAACCCAATGACTCAGCAACCACAGCAGCTGCCTGGGTAATTTTTATGCATTAAAATTCACTTTTCAAAGAAAATTATGTAAGTACTGCCCCCATTCGATTCTGGAACAAATAGCAATTAACATGCTCTTTCACTCTCTTTTACTTTTTTATTTTATTTTATTTACTTATTTAATTTCCAGAGACATAGAAGGAGTCAGAGAGAGGGACAGACAGACAGGAATGAAGAGAGATGAGAAGCATCAATCATTAGTTTTTGTGGCAACACCTTAGTTGTTCATTGATTGCTTTCTCATATGTGCCTTGATCATGGGCCTTCAGCAGACTGAGTAACCCCTTGCTCAAGCTGGAGACCTTGGGTCCAAGCTGGTGAGCTTTGCTCAAACCAGATGAGCTTATGCTCAAGTTGGTGACCTCAGACTCTTGAACCTGGGTCTTCCGCATCCCAGTCTGACACTGTATCCACTGTACCACCACCTGGTCAGGCTCTTTTACTTTTTTAATAGATATGATAATATCTAAGTCAGTATCTAACACACTAACTTTTTGAATTTCCAGTATCTAACACACTAACTTTTGGAATTTCAAGAAGATGCAAATTAGAAGTGCCTTCCATCATATATAGACATCCCTTGACACATGGAAAAGCAGTTGTCACCACACTAATAAGTGTGGCTATAAGAATTTATCATTTTCTCTCCCCAATAGAGCCCTATCTAAATAGCTATCAATTTACATTTCTCACTAGTTCCCTTTAGCAAGCAAGCATTGAGCATGAAGTTCAGGGGAATCTACTCATGGTTACAGACCCATCAAGCTCTACTGCCAGTAACTGATCTGCCTCCCAGGAGAGACAATGGAATGGCTAGAAAAGGATGAGAGATGTAGCATATACAGAACTTCTGTACAGTGTTCTCCCTGGTTCTGCCATCTTACCCATCTTTGCTATGGCAAAGTTTTCAATAGCTTTCTTTTAACTATTATATTTATTAATTAGGATCCTCTACTTGATATCATAAAAAAGTGTTCAAAATATATTAAGACAATGACTATGAAAATGTTTCAAATCAGTTACGGCCATGGCAGGCTATCAATTTTTCAGAAAATATCAGTATGGTTTTTCACATGACAGGAATCTGAAAATGTATGAGAACTGTTATTTAAAAAATATATTTATAAACCGACCATTTTACAACCCATCATTGTCTCACCCTAATCTAAAACTCCATCATCTTTTACACAAAGTGCAATAGGCTTCTAAACATTCTCCTTGTTTCCAATCTTGCTGTCATTCATTTTAGCTACATAGAAACTAGAGGAAGTGCTCCACAGCTTGGTTATAAATACTCACATGGCTCTGTTAGACTCAGAATAGAATCCCATTTTTATACCATGGACCATTACTTTCAACCTGGAACCCCATATAATCTTGGTTCTGACTTCCTTTCATATATATTTCATACTTCTGTCCCCTTATTCCCTCTACTGTAAGCATTCTGGCCCTCTAACTGTTCCAATAAAAAAATCTTAAGAACTTCCCTATCTCAGGGCCTTTGTCCTCACCAATTCATCCTTCTAGAACATTACACTCCCACCCATTCTTCTGATTTTCTGCTTCATTTTTCAGAGTTTTTGATCAACTGTTGTATTACCATTGTTGTCTTACCCTGCTTCTTCCCCTTTACATAACTGCCTGACAATACATTTTATATATATTTTTAATTTTTTTCCTTATGTTTCTCCACTTAGAATGCAAGTTCATTAAGGGCAGGAACTTTGCCTGATTTACTTCTGTGTCTGCAATAGCCAGAATAGAGTCTGGCATGTTATAGTCTCTACCAGAATAAATTACTCTATTATTTACACCTTTTATGAATTTAATTAAGGAATCACAAATAGTAGAAACTTAAGGATATGATGTTTTGGACAAAATTATAAAAATTGATCCCTATTTATTAAATTTTCTTTGTCTATTTTTGCTCTCCTTTTAATAAAACAGAGTCGATAGTACCTTTCTCCAACTTTGAAGAAGCGAATCAAAGATATAAGAAACAGTTTGGAAGAGCACAGAAGCTGGTTGCTCAACTACAGAATTAATCAATTTTCTGACTTCTCTTTTTCTTATTGATTACTTAGGCATTCTCCTGATAGACACATGGTGTGTATACTGCGTGTGTCTCTGTGTGTGTACTTTTCCTTCTCTCTGTTGATCTATTTTTTCATCTAGCTTTCTAAGTATCTATTATCATATATCTATCTACCCTCTGAAGACTCTCTGCTTACAATTTAAAGCAATGTTGTTTGAAGAAAAGACTTTTGTGTACTACTAGTCTATTTTAAAAATATGATTTCAAACACATACACCCTCTCATTTCTATTTACTTTAGACATTTCCTAAGGTTTTATTCCAAGATAAAAAAAATGTAGTCAGAGATAAATATTTAGGGAACTGGGTTGGAACATCTGTACCTTTATCTCTATATCCAATTTGTTTTGAATTGTCAGCCACCAGCTGAAGCAAATGGTCTGAATTAATTTACCATCTGAAACCTAGGCAAATAATATTTATTTCCCAGTTATTTTATGATACTTAGTATTCAACCCCAAAAGACTTAGGTTTTATTTTATTTTTTTGCATGATTTAACATAATATAAATGGTTAGACATGTCTTTCTCCTGAGATAGTCTATAGAGTCATACAAATCTGAATTAAAATCTCTGGTTGGCTAGTTTTCCGGTTACTAATTCTGTGGGCCTAGGCATAAAACCTGTTTTTCTGATGGTAAATAATTCAGCCTACCATCAGCAGATTTAGTGGGCTTTATGTATTTAATAGATAATCAGTGCACAATAGCAATCTTTTCTGTTATATTTGAAATGCAATTTAAGATCCTTTCCATGTCAATTTTTACAAATCCTTGAAGAATCTTATCATAAAAAACAATGACCTGTCATCGTGCCCTCAGCACACAATTTTCCCACACATCAGCAACTTTTTACTGAAGCTTTTTAGTAATACTTTTCATGGCCAGATTCTCTGGCTAAGAAACATGCTCAGGATGGAGGTTCTAGAAAATTTGTGCCTCTGGGAGCAACCTTCAAATACTGGCATAGGGAGGCCAGATGATTAATAGAGTTCTGGTTCTATTTCAACTCATGTTAGATGCAATAGTCCACAGCACTGTTTTATAGTCATTTCCCTGGCCTCTAAGTGCATAATTTGAATGGGTACACTTAGCAGCTGTATAACACTAATAATGGTTCTATGATATGTAGAAAAAGAGTAGTTTTATAAGGCAAAACAAAATGGAAATCCTCATACTGTTTCATATCATAGCAAATCAGAAGCAATACAGTGTTGTAGTAAAAATATAACTTTTATTACTTATTGGGTTTGTTAGAGATATAATCACATTATTTACTTTTATGTAGTCCATTTGTTTCACTCATTATTTTATATTATTGGTTCATGAATTTCAAGTGAATTTTAAAGAATCATTCCTTGAAGGGAAATATAATGTTCAAAATATATGTAAAACCATTAAAATGCTTTAAAGAAGACATGGGAAAATTAATGTTTTCATTAGTGTTACTCAATATTTGTACTTGTCATTAAAAAGTAACCATAGCATAAAAAATATATGTATGTGCATTCCATATATAAGCACAAAATTGTAGTTAAAATGGATAGATATAATGTTTTAAGTGATAATATGGGTAACTACAAAATCAAAGAATTAGAAGAGTCTGAGTATATAGATTCTATTTATTTATTTATTTTACAGAGACAGAGAGAGGGATAAATAGGGACAGACAGACAGGAATGGAGAGAGATGAGAAGCATTAATCATCAGTTTTTCATTGCGACACCTTAGTTGTTCATTGACTGCTTTCTCATATATGCCTTGACCATGGGGCTACAGCAGACCGAGTAACCCCTTGCTCAAGCCGGTTACCTTGGGCACAAACTAGTGAGCTTTGCTCAAACCAGATGAGCCCACGCTCAAGCTGGTAACCTCAGGGTCTCGTGCCTGGGTCTTCTGCAACCCAGTCCGATGCTCTGTCTACTGCACCACCCCCTGGTCAGGCAACTGAGTATATAGATTCTAAAGTAGAAATCAGAGAAGGGAACATTGTAAGAATGAACATTTTTAAAATAAAAATTTCCTGCCACATGTACATGATTCTGTGACCATCTGAGAACAAAAGCATAGAATGACAATTAATGATGTCTGTTTCATGTTATCTATAAGGTTTTATTTTTCACTTAGCTCTAACGGACCAATCATTTTTAGGAAGAAAACATTATGTAGGTTTTAGTAGACTTAAGTTTAAGAACAAATAAAGACAAATTCACAGTTCCTCACAAATCCTTAACATGATCTTACTGAGACAAGCATCTATAAGAAAATTGGCTTTAGAATTCTGAGAAGCCTAAATGTAGAAGCTGCTCCTGAAACCTGACTTCAAAATGAACCAAGCTTTCAATTAATTTCATTAAAAATACACAGGAAATCAAAGTAAAAAGTGGCAAACTGTTGATAGCAATCACTACTGGGATGCATTTAAAATTAGTTTCCTGCAGTTCCAGGTGTCTCCATTATTGAAATAAATGTTTCTTGCTAAAAAAATAAATATGATATAAAATTCAAGAAATTAAATTGTAAAGAAAGCAATGACTTCACAATTTTAGAATATTTGTAAGTGAATATTATTTATTTTATTTAATTATTTTTTTATTAGGTGAGAAGCAGGGAGGCAGAGAGGCAGAGAGACTAACTCCCACATGTTCCCTGACAAGAATCCACTGATCCACCAGCAAGCCTCCTATAGGGCTATGCTCTGTATTGCTTGGCAACCGAGCTATTTCAGTGCCTGAGGATAGGCCATGGAGCCATCCTTAGCATGTGGGCCAACTTGCCTGACCATTGGTGACATGGCTGTGGGAAGGGAGGAGAGAGAGAGATAAAGAGAGATGAGAATGGGAGGATGGGGAAACAGATGGTCTCTTCTCCTGTGTGCCCTGACCGGGAATTGATCCTGGGACTTCCACGTGTTGGGCGGATGATCTACCCCTGAGCCAATCAGCCAGGGCTAATACTACTAATTTTAAATACTCTGTCAGAAAGTTGTAACAGCTATGTCATATTTGAGTATGCCTCTGATGATTACTTTTTCTTTCAGGATTATTTTTTTTCTTGTATTTTTATATATCACACAATCTATTATTGAAATCTGGCATCTTACGTGAGACAGTAAAGAATAAGATAACTTGTTTTTATGGCCAGAAATGGTCATACTGCTCCTCAGCTGGTTCTGTAGTGAACATTGTGAACCATAGATTTATGTGGTACACATAAGCATAGTGTAAATGTACTACTTTAAAATAAACTCAATAATATCACTGATTTCTCTATAAATTGTCTTCACCTCATGCAAAAAATCTCTGAACTCATGTTTGTGCTGTCAATAAAAAAAAAAAAAAAAAATCAAAAACTCCAGAACAATCTGAGAGTTGGTAAGAACTTAAAAGATAGCCACCTTTAGTGAAGGAAAATCAAAGTTATTTCTCCTTCAGTGGAATAAGCAACTAAAACATGATTTCAATGAGGAAGCAAAAGATATGCATCTAGTAACAGCCTCACAATTAGAAGGGTTCATGAAGCAGCCACAAAAGAATTCTGTTCATGAAAGTTCAGATAATATTTTATGCTTGGTTCCAATATGGAGTAAATGCTTTCTGTTAAAACTAGCTTTGAGAAATGAGAAAGATACTTAATTCAGTGATTATGTGTTCAGGGCTGAGATAGGAAGGAATTCAAATAAAACTTAAGAATGTACCTTAGAATATTTTGGAGGATAAAAATAAAATTGGAGGGTGTTATAAGTCAGTCCAGTATATACACACAAAAATGAAAATTATTTAGCCCTGGCCAATTGACTCAGTGGATAAAGCATCCACCCAGCATGCCAGAGGTCATGGGTTTGATTCTCAGTCAAAACAGTTTTTATATATACATTTTGTTAACTGAATTTGATCATGAAACTTCATTATCAACCTTATAATATGCACCCTTCATTATAGAAATGTTTTGTAGATTTTATTCTTTATTCATGATTTTGATAAAAGTTTGTTGAAAATTTACTCATCCCTAATTGATATATTCCTGTGAGTACTTGGAATAGTAGAAACAGGCCAAATGTCAAGGTAAGATGCAGATAATATATTAGAAAATATATATGTGACATATACATAGTATGTGTGGAGCAGAACTAAAAAGAATCTTAGACATTTTAATTACTTCATTTTTAGTTAAGAAGACTAAGGCCTAGATGTAGAGTTTTAGAGTCAGATACTTCCAGTCTCTAATGTATGACTTTCAAAGTCAGCAGATCTGTACAAAACTGTAGTCTGTAAATATCTGAATTTGTAGTCAGTATTTGTGAAGTATATCAAGACTTCTGTATTCACGGATGGCTTTGAAACTCAAAAGAGAGAGTAATTTCAGAAGTGTGCCAAATGAGATTAGAAAGATCAATGATAAACCAGGAGGACTTGGCCTCAGGTATTTGGTTTGGCACCGTTAGTAAGATTTTTGTTGAGAATTTTCAATGAACGGCATGCATGCAAAATTTAGCACTAGAAAATGGCTTGAATGTGAGCTGGGAAGAGAAACATATGCTACAAAAGAGGTTCAAATCACTAAGGAAGAAAAAGAATACAAACACAAACAAAACAAAACAAAAACAAACAAACAGAAAACACCCTCACCTGTAGAAAGAGTTTACCATCTCCAATCAATTTGGCTTTTTTCCCAGAAACGTGGAATTGAGACTAAGTGATTTCTGTCTAAATATCTGTCTGTTTCTTATACACAGAGGAATTTAAATCTGGAAACTGCAGGCAACCCTTTTATGATGTTATACAAGTTTTATTTTTTTTAAATACTGGTTGGCTAGCATGGGAATTGAGAATTATGTGGGAAAAAATGATAAAGATGCACAGAATGAATAGGATGAGGAAGACAAAAAGGGATTATGAGAAAGAGATAGAGAAATAATTGTGGTTTAGCACATAATATACATGAGAGAGAATATATAGCTGTAAAAAATATAAATTCAAATTTCAGAAAGAACTCGGTTGAAACCCCAGACATCATTGTTTATCCATTTTGAGATCTTAGGTTAAGTAATATTACCTAACACATAGTCTCCTAGCATTTCAAATAAGAGATCTATTACAATGTAGATGCATTTGTCATGTACACCTTTCATTACATATCTGGCACACAGTAAGCATGAAATAAATGTTAACAAAAATGAGACAAAACAAAAATAAAAGTCCAGAGTCATGAGGAATTAGACTAAGTTAGACCTGCTTAATGACCAAGAGATGTGTGTGGGGCATTGGGAGCGAGATGGTCAAGACCACTGAACATCTTGAAAGGAAATTTTGCAAGAGAGCTGAAGAAAGAATAAGGCAAACTTTTCGTTTTTTTCAGAGTTTTTCTAAGAACAACCTTTTATGCTATTTCTCTAATTAAGTTAAATAAAAATGAAGTATTTCTAGTTTTCTGAAAATATGACTGTACTTTTAAAATTGCATAGCTTGACATTTGATAGTCTTATTCCACTGCCGTTTCATCTCTCCCTGTTCACAAATCACCTAATACTCTGCCCACACCACAATATTTAGTGATATTTAGTCATTATTGTCCTTATTTCTCAACTGAATGAGAAAAAGGCCTCAATTTGAATTTCATTTGCTATCTCCTTCTTGAATAAAATAGAAAAAATAATAATGGTTTAGCATCATTTTACACATGAGCACCTGTGATCAGATTATACTTAATTGTCAATGTCTTCTTAGTTCTCCATCTTTTATTGTCAAAAATATTTGAAGATTAAAATTGCCGAGAACTGCAGTAACAAAAATAACATCTGAATGGATGATGATAACTGAATTTGGGCTTGTAGGAATTGCAGAGTCCACTTTGGGGCATCTGAGATTATGGGTGTGGGTGTGTGCGTGCAAGTGTGTACACGGGCACACTCACCTGCTTATAAGCTTTTTAAGATAAGTGACTTGGTTGTGAGAAAGAGATGCTGGCAGCGGAAATCTCCTATTCAGTTCCAAGAAAATTTCTAGAAGTCGCAACATATAACCAACATTAAAAGAGATTCCTTTAGATTCAGGAACTTACTGGCAATTAGAAAGTTTAGGGAGGCTACCCCATTTCTGGGTGACTCTTCCCCAAAATTCAGCAATTAGATTTTTATTTTGGGAAAAACTGTTCAAAGATGATCCTTCTGTATATGACTGACCTGTACCTCTCTTCCAGATGTGTATTGATAGAATTAATACTGATATTCTAACTTGTGAAATATACAAAACCATATAACTTTAAGCTCTATCTATTTTGTTGAATGTAAATCTCAGACAATGGCTCATGGTAAAATGAAGGGCAAACTGCATCAATGTGTTCAGAAAGTGAAGTGTTTGGGTCCATTTTTCCCCACAGCACAACAGCTCAGTCCCCATGTTATTGTTGTATAAATCCCATGAAAAACAGATTAATCATGTCACCTTTCCTGCCTCAGTACAAAAAATGTGGCCTTTAACAACTTGATCAAAATATAATTTTCTCATTTATCAAGTGGGAATAATGAAGATAGGCTAGCTTATTGTGAAGAATACAGTAAACTATATTTTAAAAAGCCTCTTTATCTGGCACATAGTGGTTATTAATTACATTTTAATCCTTCCTTCTGCCACCCTTATTTTAAGGTCATAGTTAAATACAGTAACACAGGAAGAATCTAAATAATTAGTTACAGAACCGTTTTGAAAAACTTATTGTATTAACCTTCCCAAGTATGCCTCAAAGCATACAACACAAACTACACATGCTGCCAAATAATATCCTGAATATTTGAAAATGTCCTTCAATGTTAGTATAATTTATGGCCTTTAATTTCCAGTTCTTCAGTGTCATTTTTATTGTTGTCTAAAATTATAATTAAAGATTTTATTATTTTATTTCATTAAAATAAGATTAAAGACAAATACATGTGCCAAAGCTTTAATGCTTGGCAAGACATACGCATATGATTGCTCTGCTATGAACTATTATTCTATGTCAGAACTTTGGGTTAGTGTTAGCTACCACTGCTTCACTGCAATTTTAAGATCACAATAGCATAGATCTTTTAGGAAGTTGGGCTATGTTTAATATCTAAATTGTAATCACAATGTAGTACTTGTCGTGGCTTGCTAGTTCTACATGAATAAATTCTGATTTACACATTGCCCAAATCCCTGCAACATTGATACAATTTGTATAGAATTATCATGAGTAAGATGGCATTCCCCTAACAATGACCCTGAAAGCTTATGACTCTTTTCTAGTTATGATCTAACTCTCTTGGTTCTTTTTTTTTTTTTTTTGAGATATAATTGATATATAACTTTGTGTAAGTTTAGGGTATACAGTTATATATTGCAATATGATTACCACTGTCGCTTTAGTTAACACCTCCATAATATCATATTATAAAGAATGCCATTAGATTCTAAGTGTAGGACAGGGCTTCTCAGCTGGTAGATATCACCACAGAATGATTAAATAGGAACTTAGACATTTTGTTGAGAATGTCTAATTGTCACTTCTCTTGGTCATCCATCCACAAAGAGTAATGCTCCACTCCCTTATGCTGGCAGGAAGTAGGCAGACAAGGATCATAAGTCTGAAAATCAGTACTAGAGAGCTAAAGCAGGGAAGAGCTTTGGGTATCTCATTCTTGTTGCATTTCAGTGAGTTCTCCTGCTCCCAGTTCTGTCCTTCACCCACAAGCACAGCTCATCTTTGTCCCTGAGCTCAGAACTTCTCCAGAAAGTAAAATTCTGTAATGTGAGAAGGTGCAGTTATTGGGTGACATCGTTTCTGGGAGGATGTCTAAGGATCAAACTAATTATCTTGATAAGCCAGGTGTATGTTTACTGTTCTTGTTGTTTTGATGAGAGGAGGGCAAATAGAGAGGCAGACTTCCACACACACCACAGGATCCACTGGAAACCTTGTCTGGAGCCAATCCTCCAATTAATCAGCTATTTTTAGCACCTGAGGCTGATATGCTCAGATCAACTGAGCTATCCTCAGCACCATGGGTCATGCTCAAACCAATCAAGCCACTGACTGTGGGAGGGTAAGAAGAAGAAAAACAGGAGTCCCCAAACTACTGCCTGCAGGACGCATGCAGCCCCCTGAGGCCATTTATCCGGCCCGCTGCACTTCCGGAAGGGGCACCTCTTTCATTGGTGGCCAGTGAGAGGAGCACTGTATGTGGTGGCCCTCCAACAGTCTGAGAGCCAGTGAACTAACTGGCCCCCTGAGTAAAAAGTTTGGGGACCCTTGGAAAAGGAGAAGGAGATGGTTACTTCTCATGTGTGCCCTGATCAGAAATCGAGCCTGGGACCTTCATAAGCTGGGCAGATGCTCTATCTATTGAGCCACCGGCCAGGGCCCAGGTGTTTGTTTTCTTTTCACTAACATTTTGTTGATTTGTCCAAATCAAAGCACTTAGGTTTAAGTTTCTCTGGTTTGCTAAATCAGTGCAGATCTACCTGCTTTAAAGCAGATCTACCTGCTTCTAAAATTTTATAAACTCTTTTGTTATCCACAAAGATATCATCTCTAGCTTTGCTGCTTCTTGACTACTCAAATATTTCTCAGATACCTCCTATTCTAAACTTGTAGCACTGAAACTTTTTTTTCAATCCAAGTTTGCTATCTTATGAAGAAGATTCCACATCATTCTCTCTTACTAATTGTCGTCTCTTTTGTATAAAGTGGATTAATTCAATATATTTTACTTAATCATTTGAGTCTTTTTAAATATTCACACATACTTGGAAAAACAACTCAATCATATTGTTTCTTTGTTTTTTAAGGACAACATTTATCGCAACCAGAGGCTTCTATCATCAGTACATAGTTGGTTCTGACTGCAATACCTTCCTCAGACTGCACAGGAAGCTCAGATACCAGAAATCATTAAGGGAAATACAGGTAGGCATATCAAAATTCATGGTTAATAATGGAAATTCTAAAATAATAGAGATCAATGTTCCAGGTTGGGAACCAGATTCCTGTTGCTATATTTAGTCTTACTGTGCCTATTAGGCAAAGATATTTCCCTTAGTGGATGCTCCCCCCCCCCCAAAAAAAAAGTAGGGATGGATTTGGCTCCATTAACCTGGCACAGAGCCTTAGTATAGGATCCAATTTTCACAACCAAATGTGAAGGCCCTGTGGATAAGAGTCAACCTCATGCAGCTGTTCACTTTAAGAAAGGTATTTAATTTATCTTAATCTTAGGCATATGTACAAAAGTAATTATAATACTATAAAGTTAGTAAACATTTAATGAAAATTTTGTCAGAATAAAATAATGTTTTTAAATAATAGATGACACATGTACTTAATACTATCTCCCCTTATTATTACTACTTATATAACACATAGTAATTTATAATTTTTTTCACATTTTGTTCTTCAGTTAATATAGAAACCTATGGAAATATGTTACCCCAAGCTAAATGTGTGTACAACTTATTGAAATAAGGAAGGAGAAGTCAGTATGGATATTTTAATAGTTATGGAGAGTACAAAGTAATATTCATTGTAATTACTGCTATTAAGTTATGAAACAATGATTAGAGTAATATTTTATAACTATTTTAAGTCTATATTCTATATTTTATAAGTAGAACATAATAATATAGCTTCATATTATTTACTATTTTTTACTCAGATACCTAGAGATCATATTTTCATAATTATTTGGTAATGGGATATATCATTTTTGCTTTTTTACAAACTTGTTTTTAATTCTTGTGTTATTTGCTTGCTATGGAATGTAATTTAGTTTTCTATTATAGAAATTTTAATGCATTATCCCATTGCCTTGTCCAGAAAATTGAAATATAGAGAAGCATTCAATTAAAAAACAGTCCAGGTAACTAATAGATTTTGTATTAATACTGGGGACATAATTTGCATTATCAATTTTTCTCTATTTCATTCTCTCTTCTTTTAAACAAACACTCTCACTTGGAAATATGGGATATAAAATATGTGCATACATTTATTTCCATAAATACCATATACACATTAAAAAAGGAAAACAGATTTTAAAATACAAATTTTAAAAAGGCTATGTGACTTATACTTTATTATTTTGAATTACTTAATGTTTCTTCAATGGAATGTTTTTAAGTGTGTAAAATGAGTAAATGTGTTAAAATGAAAAAAAATAGTGTGACAATTTTATATGGATACTTTAATCATCATAACATTGAAATTTAATCTGTTATTATTTATTGAATGCTAGTTAAATAATTTGACCAATGTGCCTAATAATAATGAAAATAGATATAGTTGATGCTTGATTTTATTGTAGCATCTGTCTTAAAACTTAGTATATAAAATGCATTATAAAATACATTAGGAGAATTTGAAGACATATGTAAGTGTACAATATTTAAACATATTGATCATATAGATAGCTTATTAAAATATGAATTATTTAAATGACCTTATCCTGAAAAATCATACATTCTATAAGGATAAATACGTTTTATAATTTGTTTCACAAAGCATCAGAAATAAAATAATGCTTTTCAGAGCAAGTGAAAATATAAAAGGAAATATAATGATAAGAATAGCATTGAGGGGAGGTAAAGTAGTAGTGTCTGCTGATAGTTTCAGCATAAAGGGTAGAATTGTGCTGTGCAGCTAAAATTAGTTCTTAAAGATTAAGGTGATTAAAACTAAAAAATACATAACACCCAATGGGTGCCATAATTTTCACTGTTCAAGACTACTTCTATTATTTACATGTGTGATGATATTCTGGCTCCAAATCTAATTTATATATAGGTCATGGAATATTTGACCCCAACAAAGTCAGAAGCAAAATTATAAAATTAAAGTGATGATAAAACAAGAACTGAAATAACAAAGGAAGAGGGTCAGCTGCTTCTGGTCCAATCCAAATCTGCTTCTATGAAATGCAGAAAGTTCTTCCCGTGATGGCTTTGATAACTTGTCAGTGCTATTTCAATTTAAACAGATACAGGCTTTGACATTCCTAAAAGAAAACACACAAACATTGGTCCTATTGTCACTCAACCACATGGACTTGGACGAGCCACTTTATTTCTGCAGGCTCAAGTTTCTGAAAGAGATTCAGTGACTTTTTAAAGCACTTTAAGTTCTAATGACTGAGAATTTAATGACTCTCTTTTCTTCCATTATGTTAGTATTTCTCCTTTACAAGATCAGCACCATCTATTGAGAGGACACTGACCCATACATTCCGAATCTCTGATGGAACTAACATTAGAACTCTAACCCAGGAGAGTAAATCTTTGGCTGAAAAGTTTCTCCTTTAGTAATATAATTTCATATATATATATTTTTTGCATTTTTCTGAAGCTGGAAACAGGGAGAGACAGTCAGACAGACTCCCGCATGCACCCGACTGGGATCCACCTGGCACGCCCACCATGGGGCGACGCTCTGCCCACCAGGGGGCGATGCTCTGCCCATCCTGGGCGTCGCCATGTTGCGACCAGAGCCACTCTAGCGCCTGGGGCAGAGGCCACAGAGCCATCCCCAGCGCCCGGGCCATCTTTGCTCCAATGGAGCCTTGGCTGCGGGAGGGGAAGAGAGAGACAGAGAGGAAGGCCGGCGGAGGGGTGGAGAAGCAAATGGGCGCTTCTCCTGTGTGCCCTGGCCGGGAATCGAACCCCGGGTCCTCCGCACGCTAGGCCAACGCTCTACCGCTGAGCCAACCGGCCAGGGCCCAAATATATTTTTCAGACCTTTAATTTTCACCCTCTGTTAAAAATGTTTGTTATCAATATATAAAATAAAATAATTTTGTTAAATATTTCCAAAATTCAGAGAAAATTATTGCTTTGTACTTCAAATGAACAGTAACCACTAGTCATCTATAAGGAAAAACATTATCAGCATAAAACAGCATGATGGTTACCGAGGGGAATTCATTAGTGATTGCAGACATTTTCAAAAATAGAAGCACTCAGTGCAGATCCTACTTTTGCAATCCCTACATTTGCTTCCTATCTAGAGAAATACTTACTGTTTTCTTCCCTTCCTGAATGAATGAGACTGAAAAACAGAGAATTTCATGCCCCAATTCTGATTCTGATATTTGTATTTATTAATTTTTTGAGTTCTCAAATTGCATGTAATGTTTAATTAATGGCAGTGGTTGCCTTCCTCAAGGACATATCACAAAAATTAATGAGTGCTGATTTTGAAGTTACATTTTCATTATTTTCTTTCTGCAGTTTTTTTTAACTGATGAATTAAAATATCCTAAAGATACTTGGAATATGCCATTTTTATACCCTTTGAGGTAGATAGAAGAAATACACACTTTAAAATAAAGTTTCTTTATGCAAGGTGTATAATTGATTCTGTGTGTGTATGTGTGTGTAAAATTGTGCAAGGCTCCAAAAGGGTAACCCATTATGATAAGAAATCAAATGTTAAACTATCTTTGTCATGGTGTGATTTGAGGCTGTTCTTAACAAAAAATAAATAAATAAAAAATAAATAAAAATTAAAAACTGTAAATGCTCATTTATTTTCTCAATTATCATTCATTTACTCATCCAATAAATGTTTATATCATGCCTCTGTTATGGTTCCTCTGTTTCTGTTCAGGTGTTATTTTTCCTAGGTCTCTTAGATTTCTTATCACAATGTTTATTCTTTGTTTTCTGGCTGAATCCTACATTATAATCTTTACTACTCAAAAATACTTGAGGTGCTTTGTAAGAGTAAGAATGACAGCTTTTACTTTAATTTCTCTCTATCATATTCTGTATGAAAGAAACTGTTCTAAATATCCTGTCAGTGACTTTATTAGTAAACAAAGGCCCTAATTTTTAGCTGTGTGCATTACATTTAAGCCAAAATATTTCTGAGCATTTCTTGCAGCTAGTTGTGACCATATGATTACATCCTAGCCAGTGAAACATTTATGAAAAAGTTATAAGATACTACAAGGGAGATTCTTGAAAAGAAAATGAATTTAAAAAATTCCTCCTGTTTACTCTTAAGATTACTATAACATGTCTAAAATTTTAACATCCATCATGAACTATTTGGAGACTTCCTTGTAAATGTAGCAACAAGATAGGAGAAGCCTGTTTCTCTGGCAACAGTCATCACCTGTCTACATTTTTACCCTTTTGCTACTTGTCTGTGAGAGAGAAATAAACTTTTACTTTGTGTAAGGTACTATTTTTGTAGTGTCTGCTTGGTACATAACCAAATGTGTGCAATTTGAATTAGTACAACCTACTTAGCACATATTCTGGATCTGAATAAAAAACATCTTGATTATTTCTTATTTTAGTTTTGAGGTCTAAGAACATAGGGCTTAATCCAAGTACTATATCCATGATTGAGACAGATGCTATTCATATAATAAAGTGCTAGACCTAATATTTTGTGATCATTTATTTTATACCAATTTTAAAATCAATACATATTTATAAAACTTAGAAATTATAAAGAAATATCAAAGTTACAATGCATTAAAAATATGTGATAAATATAAAATTCTACTAACAAAACTTTCCAGAGGTAAACTCTGTCATTTATTTAAGAAAGAAGAAAGAATTCCACTATGCATCCTATTTATCATCTGGATTTTGCCCAGTTGGCATAATTAGAATAAATTTTATCAGTATATTTCCACTTTCATTGTTATTTTTGAATGACTCATGTACTCATTCAGTAAGTATGTATTTAGTACATATTATGTGTTATGCACAATGTTAAGCACTGTATAAAGATATAAGCAAAACGTATATAGCATTGACACTATGGAGTTTCAATCTAGTACAAAATATTAAACAAGTAAAATCATTTTAATACATGTATCTGCCTTCCTTTAAATATAAGCATGACACTCATAAAGCTATCAAATTCAGTTGTTCTATCTGCCCAATGCACATAGCAATGCTAAAATATAAGAGTAGATTATGTTAGGATTTTTTTTTCTCCCAAGAATCTATTTCTCTGCAGAAAATAGAAAATATCTGATTAGGTTACCAGATATTATTACTAATATATAATATCATGGCATCAATATTATCATGAGAAAAGCACACATTTGAACATATTTTCAGGCTATCTCAGTGATGCTATCATTTGTTTTCTCTCTTTCTTATCTTACACACAAAATATATTAAGATAACATAGGCAATAAGCCAGTATGGAAGGTATGGTTTGATTCTTTCACTGTTTACTTTGTTAGAACTTGCAAAACTTTCCTCAGAAAAGTATACTTACTACTTGTAGTTCTGTTCTCAAGAGAGCTACCACCATCTTATTAAACCGCTAGAGTGGTAGAATCATTAAATCCTTAAACATGGAACAAGTTTAATCTCTGGTTTTGCAGATTATAGAGACGTGAATTTTGAAACAAAAATGGAGAAAGGACAGATGAGAAAGAACAAGACTATGAATAGCCTGACCAGGTGATAGCGCAGTGGATAGTGCATTGGCTTGGGACACTGAGAGGACCCAGGTTAAAAACCCTGTGGTTACTGACTTGAGTGTAGGCTCACCAGCTTGAGAGCAAGGTTGCTGGCTTGAGCATGGGATCATAGACATGGCCCCATGGTCCCTAGCTTGAGTCCAAATATCACTGGCTTGAAGCCAAGGTTGCTGGCTTGAGCAAGGGATCCCTGGCTCAGCTGGAGCCCCCTAATCAAAGTACATATGAGAAAGCAATCAATGAACAACTAAGGTGCAGTAACAAAGAATTTATGCTTCTCATCCCTCTCCCTCTTTCTTTCTCTCTCTCACTGAAAAAAAAGGAGGAAAAGCATAAAGGAAGGAAAAACAAGAAGAAAATAGTTCCCATTATTTTTTGTGCATCAGTTCTATTTAAAAAGGCAATGTTGTCTCCAACATTGTTGTTTACGAAGTTCCTCTTTGGGAAGGGTTTAGTGAACAGTTAGCACTGCTCTGGGAACTCTCTCATCTAAGGCTATGGCTTCTGCTCCAGGCGAGTGGCAATGCTCTGCATCAGACTGCCCAACAGCCAGTTCCCCCAAATGCCATTTCTTCAGTGCACCTGATCTCAGCTAAGAGTTATTAGAAAAGTAGTGAAAGTGGTGTACTGAAAAACCATGGTGCTTTTTAATATATCCAAATATTACTTCATTCCTTATATTAGAATTGCTATATAATTTGTCCAAAGCATGATAATATTGTGGGGAAAAGGGGCGCTATTACTACCCATGTCAAGACAGTAAGCTAACTAAGGACAGTTCCCAGCAGATTGGAAATTGAGTCCCTTATATAAATCAATCTATATGAACTCAAATGAATCTCTAATTGGTGAATTCTGAGGTAAGCCATGTAATGCAGTATTAAGAAGTACTATGAGAATTAGCCCTGCCTTAATAAAGTGTATCTTATAGTTCAATTCCTCCACATTGTTTCTCATTCTCATAACTTTTTCTGATCCCCTCTGAACCCATCAACTTATTAATCAGCATTTTCTCACCAGCCTATAAATCTGCATCTTCTCAAAAACTTCACATTTATATATCAGCTCATTTTTTCTCTCTCCACAACTGTATGTTGGTTTTAGCTGGAAAGTGGAATTTATGGACTGAGAGTACAGAAGCTAGGTAAGGTGATGGCTGAGCAGGAGTATCTTATTTATTCATGAGAGGCTTATAAAAGAAGCTGGGAAGAAAAGTTGCTTCCTGAATCTGACATTTGGGAAGGGAATAGTTAGGCAAAGATTGGTGGTATCTGCAAGGTTCAGGCTAAGAGGTAATGCAAGTGAAGATAAAGCAAAGGTACTCTGTGTACTGGGAGAAGGATTAGAAGAGGACAGTGATTCTCTGGTGCTGATTTTCATCTGGGACTGAATTATTGAAATCTTTGGGACAATAAGGGTTATCAGAAAATTAAATGGACAAATTTAAGGCTGACTAATACTGATATTATGCATAGTCAACCATCTAGAATGATTTGAGGTACAATGACTACTTCCTCTGTACATGTGGCACAGTATCTGAAATTCCATCATTAGAACGAATTCATTTATAGAATACATATTAGCTCTTCATGGGGTCCTTTCCCCCCCCCTCCTTAATACAATAATTCTCAGGAAGGATAACACAATGTTCTCCAGGCTCTGCAGTGATGAATGTCAACCCGCATATGGGTCTATACTCAAAAAGAAGCAGAGGGTATCATTAAAAATAGAAAAATAAAGCAGGAAAATATCATCTACCAAAACGAATCCATGTCAGTGCCAATAGATCACTCCTAGCAGATGAAATTTACTTTCTCTCTGATGTCACTGAAATTTTATTTTAATTATAACTATGCAGAGTTGTTTTAATTGTAATATATCTGTCTTACAAAATACTTTAACCCTCAAAAATAATCAGTACAGATTCTTTGCAAAGATTGCAATTCAAGTAGAGAAGCAGTTTAATCCAACTAACTTTTAATTGAAACATTGTAAGAAAATTAAGAGCAGAGATAAGAAGGAAGAAGTGATTGAAGTCCAGTGCACTGGAAAGTAGCCCCAGGCAGTTTTGGGGATGAGTGATCCCTGAAGAAATAGATTTGGCCCTGGAACTGACATACACTTTCCACTCATGGAACTGTGTGAGATCGTCGCCTTGCCTCGCCTCACCTCGCCTCGCCTCGGTTTTCATCAACCACAAAAAGGGGACATTTATACTTCACTTCCAATGTTGTAACTGAATTGAAAATGACTATTTACGTAAAGCATCAAGCAGTTCTCGATTGATAGTAGCATTTATTAAATGTTGATTGCTATTACATTATCACTTTACTACGGAGCAAAATAGCAGATGAATTAGAATACAGTCAATAATTAGAGAGTGGACAGTTGAGAAACAAAATAGTCAGGTATAGTAAAAGTGGGTGGGTACAAATGTAATAGACTTTTCAGATCTTGTAGGCAAAGTATGCATTTGGTTGGCAGTTCTTAGAGTAAAATGCTGAAACTCTGGCAGGAAATAATTCTAGTTATTACTCAATTCTCCTTGCTTACCACAAGGAAACATAAAAATATAAGATGTAAGTCAAGTGTTCTGACACTTCTTAGTACCTCACAAACTTCAATGTGTACACAAAATAGTTGGGTTTCTTCCTGAACTTCAGAATCTAAATGATCAGATTTGTTATAGAGCCTAAGTTTCTGTATTTCTAAAATTTCCCTATTGGTGCTAATGCAGGGTTGAAGATTTAGTAAGTAAAGACACAGGTAACCCAAGTAAAATTGAATTTGAGAAAAATAAGTATTTTTTTGTATAAGTATGTTCCAAATATTTTATGGCCATACTTATCCTAAAACAAATGTCATTTTTAATCTTAAATTAAAATTTAACTATATGTTTTATATTTTATGTAGCATCCATATGCTAATGCTGCTGGTCAGCAGAACACCCATTGAATAGAAAGACTTTTGGTCTTAAATTCAGGTAGCTATATATCAATATTGATATCAAAATCAACATATTATTTAACCATTTCAAAAATTTAGAACAGTTGGACCATTAACATTTTTTTCTAATCACATAGATTTGTGACTGTTGGAAGAAGAAGCTTAACAGGATCTGACACGGTAAGTGGCATGACACAGAAGATTTAAACTTCACTTCAGGATTAGGTGAAGCAAAGAAGTTGAGACTAGTTCCTCTCCTCTCTGTTGACTGTTTCTCTTTAATTCAAGTGAGAGCAAGGTATCTAGAGAGCTCACAAATAAAGGAGGACTCAATATCAGCTCAATGAATCCAATTTTCGATTTCTTTGGATATATTTTTTTCCAATTAAAAGCTAACAAACACACCTCTCATATATCAAATCCTTCGAAAAAAGCTTTAATCTGGATGAGGTAACTGCAGGACGAAGGTAGTAACATGAGGAGGCACTTCTTCCCCCACATATCTCAAAAAAATCTAACATACAAAAAAAGAAGTAGGCCTTACCTGTTGTTTGGGGATGCTAATGTGGATGTGTGGATGTGTGTGCATTTTATGCATCAGAAAAATTTATGTCTATCAAACATATTTATGTGTTCAGTAAGACAATACTATGAAATGAAAATCCATCAAAGAATCTATGTAGAGAGTTGTTAGGTTTGGACATGAAACCATATCAAGTTTCAGTAGTTCAGTGTACACTCTGATACAAATGATTTAAATTCTCTGTGATCCAAACAGTTGATATACAGAATTAAATTAGTTGAAATTTAATAATGTTCTGATAATTTTCTCAAAATGGAGAGTGAGGAAAAGATTGTAAATGAACATGTGAAATAATTTAGCACGCGATGCAAAATAAAGAGTTCCATATGTGTTTGCAAACTTTACAGATGCAATAATTCAACAAAATTGAATGAAAGTGGAAAAAAGGTGGGAGAGAATTAAGATGAGGGGAAATGCAACAGGGTGTGTAAGAAATGGGGAGAGATACAGACTATTATTAGCTATTTTTAAAATTGACATCTTATGTTTTCCACAGAATGCTTATTAAATTTTAGGTGAATACTTCCCAGAAGCTCCCCGACATAAAAAGCCATTAACAAAATGTTTCCAAGAATTTTTCTCCTTTGAATGAATTATCTTTGACAGATAAAGCAAGATCTAATCATAAAGCATTCCTTTTAATCTCTTCTCCTTGTAACTGAAACATCAGAGAGACTAATTTTCAATAGGATACAAAGTATGTTTATTGTAGGAAGATAAAGGTCCTATTTATTATTTCCCCATCTGTGGAGATAAAACACATCAAAAGTAATACATAATTCTTTTAACAGAGTAGATATATAACAAAATGTTAAAGAATGTACTTGGAATCTTTTATTTCAGACCTTTCCACCATGCTAATATCATAAATAAGAAAGTCATCAATCTTATTTTTTATGAACATGATGACTATACTGATTATGTAAGATTTTCATTTACAGATATCATAATTAGAAGTCACATTCTTTGATTCATTCTAATACCTTTTTTAATTTAGTATACATACATAGTTTGAAAACTGGCTTTCCAGCAGCATAGGACTGAATCGGTAGTTACTACATTCTCAAGAGCACCATTCTTTTGATTCTTTAATATGCTCATGTGAAACTATGTTGACTACTAAAGGGTATCATGTCATAATTAGATTATTAAAAAAAATTCCCAAATTATTTTTTGTATACTCCTCCAAGTCTTTGAGAGCTTTATTTTGTATCACAGGAAATTTATTTCAGTTAACTTTCAACTCACAATTAATTGGTGTCTAGATTCTGTGCTGAAATGTTTGAAGAATATAAAAATGAATAGGTGGCAAGGTTTCAGGTGGACATGCACTGGCAAATTGTTTGGTGCAAAACTGAATAAAGTAGCAACAAACAAAAGTATGATTTTGCTCATTGTTTTTTCAAAATGAAATTTTGTGGTAAATATTTTATTGTACCCCCATAAAATACTCATTAAAGAAAATAAGACAGTTGAATGACTATTTTTACAACTACATAGTAAGGCTTAGCATATATTATATGAAGTGTCTGATACAAGTAGTTAACCAATAAATGCTAGGTATAATTTTAATGTATGTGAATGTTCTTGATTCTATGGGGAAATATATTATTTTGTTCTTTCAAAAAATTATCAATACCTTGATTGCAGCAAGTATTTTGTTTCATGTATAACCATCTAGCAAGAATGAATCATTTCAAATTATATTTCTCTTGGTTGACTCACAAAATAGATACACTAAGTAGTCACAGACAAAACGAATATGCAAATAAATAATTACTGGCTACAATGAATATACAAAAACTTCAGATCTTCCGGTGCAAGTATAAAATCAGATCATTTGAAGGTGAAAAGACACATATAGAAGATAAGCATACCAAAAATATATATATGTTGGATAGCTTAAAGTTAGTCCACCCACATAATACATAGCATAAGTGACTTTGACATCTTAAATATTAAATGGAATACAATTTATTTCTGTCTTTGCCAATCCATATCAAGATCTGATCTTCAATTTACATTGAAATGATTCAGAATAAATTTTCTGCCTCAGCTACTTGACTTTTTGCACAATGGATAACATTTACAGATGTCGGATATTTGGGTGCTAATGTGGTAATACAGTTTTCTCTGAATAGAAGTTAACCTAAAATAATTATACTTAAAAATTATACTTTCAAACAAGTATAATTCTAAAATAAGTACAAAAAATACTATGTAATTGTTTTTTAAGAAAATTGTGTCTAGGCCAGGGCCAAGTGGTTCAGTGAATAAAGCGTCAACCTGTCATACCAGAGGTCATAGGTTTGACCCTGGTCAGGGAATGTACAAGAAGCAATCAATGAGTACACAACTAAGAGAAACAATGAGTTGATGCTTCTCTCTCTAACTCTCTCTCCCTTCTACCCTTTTTTTCCTCTCCCACATTAATGAAAATTTTTTTAAATATATGTCTAGATCTATCAAATATAATTTCCCCAAGGATGTTTCAAAATTTATACATAAATATATCAACGGCAGGATATTGTGTAACAATGATTTGCACAATTTTTTAAAGTTTAGCTGATTAGGAAAATATGTTTAAAGATTTTAATATTGAAATACGCATTAATTCTCCAGCAAAGTTATCAGCTCTTTCTGTTTTCTTTTTCTCACTCTCCATCTGCCATCAAGTCCATTATTCTTTTTCTTTTTGTTCTTATTACCACTATTGCACCTTTTCCTGTCTATTTAAGAAGTCACTCTTTTTTCACACTCTTTTCCCACATCCTTCAAGATGCCACTACAGGTTGATCATCTTTACTGCTTTATTTCATCATCTCTTTTTCACAGATTTCAGAATGAATAACAATAACAAAGAAAGAAAAAACCATTTTCTCTTATTAAATAAATTGTAACATAGGCTTTTTTTATATGGATTATTAGACCACATTTTTTAAAATTTTTATTGACTGATTTCAGGGAGAGAAGAAGGAAGAGAGAGAGAGACAGGAACGTCAAGCTGTTCCTGTATGTGCTCTGACCAGGGATAGAACTGGCAACCTTTGAGCTTCAGGACAATTCTCAAACAAATTGAGCTATCCAGCCAGGGCTAGACCATATCTTACTGCACTAAAGGAATTTTGATTGTGGATAATAACACATTTAAAATAATTGTTGAATCTCTTTTTGTGTGTGTGTGACAGAGACAAAGAGAGGAACATATAGGGACAGATAGGCAGGAAGGGAGAGAGATGAGAAGCATCAATTCTTCATTGTGGAACCTTAGTTGTTCATTGATTGCTTTCTCATATGTGCCTTGACCAGGGGGCACCAGCTGAGCCAGGGACCCCTTGCTCAAGCCAGTGACCTTGAGCTTCAAGCAAGCAACCTTTAGGCTCAAGCCAGTCACCATGGAGTCATGTCAATGATCCCACACTCAAGCCAGCGACCATGGGGTCATGTCTATAATCCTATGCTCAAGCCAGCAACCCCACACTCAAGCTGGTGAGCCCACGCTCAAGCAGCGACCTTGGGGTTTCAAACTTGGGTCTCTTGTGTCCCAGTCCAATGCTCTATCCACTGTGCCACTGCCTGGTCAGGCTAAAATTTCTTTACTTTTAAGTAATAGCTTTATTGAAATAACATTTGAATACCATAAAATTTACTTCTTCAAGGAGTTTTCAGTGATTTTTAGTATATTTACAGACTTGTGCAGCCATCACAATGATCTAATTACAGAACATTTCTATCACCTTAAAAAAAGCAACTGCAGATGCTTTAGCAGTCATTTTCATTCCCTTCTTCCCATAGCCCCTGGCAACCTCTCACCTACTTTTTGTCTGTATGGACTTGTCTATGCTGGACAGTTCATATCAGTGGAATCATATAATACATATTCATTCCCTTTTGAAGATGATTCATTATTTGGGGTTATTTTTTTCTCTTACATAATTACTTTTTTCAATGTCACCAATGGATATTGGTTGTCCCACCATTTAAACCTATAATTTGAATGTCTGTCTCTGCTATAAGAGACTTATATTTATTTGGGTGGAGCACAGTTTCTACTATTTCTGTTGATTTCTATTTTGATCCCAATCTTATTTGTTCAGATGCATTTTGCCTTAGAATTAGACAGTTTTTCCTCACCCATACAGGGCACCTCTTTTATTTTTTATTTAGGACCAAAGATAAAAGCCAATCATCAAATAGTCCACTTTGATTATATGCTTCATTAGAAGCTACCAGTTGATCCCCCACCCCCACCCCAAAAGGCCAGTACCTGCCTCTACCCCCTAGGTTTGTGACTTTGTGACACCACTCTTTGTTCTTGAACAAACTACCTTGTGCTTTCTGTCCCTCTGCCTTCTCTCACTGACATCCAAATGCTACACATTTCTGTTCCTGCGCTACCTAGGTCACTTTGCTCCACAAGATATATGATGCTCTGCCTTGTGTACAACTCAAGCTTAGGTACTGCTATTGTATTGAACAGCAAGAAACAGACGTCTTGCCACACACACAATTAAGTAGCCAAATTGAGGAGTTTTTTATTCAAAGTGGGCGATCGCACAGAGACCTAAGTCGTTGAAATCAATACAATACGGCCCTGAACATAGTTTGGGGCTAGCTTTTAAAGACAAAATTACATAGTGATTGAGGAATGAGGAGAGAGGAAGCATAACAGTAAAACAAAGCAGTGAAACAAGGTCTATTAAAATGTTTATCTATAAGGTTAATTCAGGGAGAAACATTCTGGGAACATCTGCAACCTTGCAGAACTATCCAAGGCCATCGTCTGGGAACCCAGCCTCAAGGCCAGGAGTAGGGAGTCTTTTAGAAAAAAGTTCTACTGAAAGTCCCTTGTTTTAGAGAAAGTAAGTTCTGCCAAAAGGTATTCATGCTAAGAGCCTTTCTTTTCTACATTTCACTGCTGACATAAATATTGTTCAGCATCAACCAAACTCCCTATTTCTTTAGACCTTTAACTTAGAATTTTCACCCTTTACATTGCTTATTAACCACTGTTTGCTTACCCCGGTTTTGTCTAGAAATTTAATATTTTAGTAAAAGTTTGATTTTTTTAAATACCACTCTTTGCATATATTCCTCACCTAAATTTACTTTTTTATTTTTATTAGAATATATCATTCCAAAGTTCTGCCCTAATTGTCACCATTTTCCTACACTGACTGATATTACAATACTATCTCCTAATCTCCTATCAGCATTTACTTGTCCAGTTAATTTACATGTGTTGTTTCATTTAATTAACTAGATTCTATGCAATTTATATTTGTTATTTCATTTCCAAAATCTGTATGTAATGGATTATTTATTGTTTACTTCTGATTTTAAACTTTTCTAACAGATGAATTTAATAAAATTTTCCCCTTTTTCCAGTGTTTCTCAAACATTTATTCTCCTTAAAGCTTTTTCTCAAAAGTTAGATGGTAGTATGTATCATTTTTACATGATAAATAGACCCTTCTAAATTCAGCACAATTTTATTGTGAACCTACTATGTCCCAGGAAATTTGCCAGTACTGGGAATACAGACATAAGTTGTAAATAAACATTGCACTCAAGTAGCTAGCATAGCACTGGGACAACTAAAGAGATTTCAGTGTATCCTTATGAGTTTAAATAGAGTTATGTGCATTATAGTCATTTTCTATTACTTCCACAATAAACTAGCACAGTTGTAAAATCTTTAAATTAATATAAATTTATTACCTTACAGCTCCTTAGGTCAACTGTCCAGTCTGGATCTCACTGAGCAAGATCAAAATGTCACAGTACTGTGGTCTTTCCTATAGCTTCTAGGCAAAAATTGTTTCCTTGCTGACTCATTCATCAAGAATGAGCAGAATGTAGTTCCATACAATTGTAGGAGTGAGTCTCCACTTTTCTGCTAGCTGTCAGCTGAGGGCTGGTCTCTCTCTGCAGTCTTGTACATGACTCACTATTTATCAGAACTGGCAATAGGGTATCGAATTCTTCCCATGCTACTATCTCTCTGACTATGTTTCTGTAGTCATGTCTCTCTCCCTAACCACACCAGGAAAAGCTAGATTTAACATCTCTTAGATTGTGTCATTTGCATAATACATTACTATTTCCCTATTTTAAGTCCATAACATTAAAGTTCCTTTTGCCAAGTAAGATAACATATTCTAAGATTTTAGAGTTTAGGAGAAATATTTTTGAAAGGCCATTATTCTGCCCACCACACACAGGATGCAATAGGAACATAAGAGAATGCTTAATGTAATGTAAAAGTAAACTTGTGATAGAAATATTACAAGGTACTCGAGGATGGAGATCGGATCTTCTTGCTTTTCTGTTGCATTTTTGTCCTAGCACCCTCTCTCACCCTTGTAGGTCCAAAGTGAATATTCAATGAGTAGATGGAAAATGAAGTGACAACTGTGCATTTTTTTTCAGGTAATGTTTAGTAAGTAACCAACAAATTCAGAAATAAGAGAACAAACTAAATATTTAGAAAACTGCAGAGAGTTTGGCCTGATAGGAGTGGAGATGCTAGTAACTGATGCTAAGGAGTTTGACCTATATAGGTGTTTAGATCCCACCAAATGATTACAAGAGAATAAATATTTACAGAAAAAATAATTCTAGATGAAGTAAGGAAAATGAATTGAAGTTGGTGGAAGGAGGAAAAGGAGTATGTATTTGAGACTAAACGCTGGAAGATCTTTAAGTGACAAACTTTAGACACGTGATCAAATCTTCTAGACTAATTAATCTTTAATATACTCTTAAATTTTCAGTCTCTTTCACTGTTTTCTTCTGTCAGAAAGTAAGTTGTCATATTCTTCGTGTTGTTTTACAACTTCTAATAATCCTTTCCTC